>NC_057934.1:72705463-72900773 GCF_018555375.3 Anguilla rostrata
GTAAATAATGCATGTTTTAAAACCGTTATATTTGGAATCAATGAAAATATACCATACAATAAACTGATATCGTGCTCTGAAAGTGGAAATTATTATGATAACATTTAGATTTTATAAGCTCCCAGGCATGGAACTGACAGCACCCTCTTTGCCGAGTATAAACACACACACACACATTCAGTACATTCAGTTTCTCCAGAGGAAGAACCCTGCTGTATTTGTTTATTTCAAACACATACGCACTCGCGTATGCACACCCCGTTATTTTCCTGCCGCACACAGGAAGGAAGCTACAGAACTGCTGTAAAATACCAGGGCATATCTTACTTATCTGATTACCTCTAGAGAAAAAAGGAAAAAAAATAATAATAGCAGACGCTGTGGCTCATAAGCTTCCCACGCGAGGGCGTCATCAAAGCACAGAAACCACGTGAGCGTCTCTTACCCGCAGCTCCTCTGCAGATG
Organism: Anguilla rostrata; assembly: GCF_018555375.3. Taxonomy (NCBI): domain Eukaryota; kingdom Metazoa; phylum Chordata; class Actinopteri; order Anguilliformes; family Anguillidae; genus Anguilla; species Anguilla rostrata. The sequence continues at coordinate 72,705,929 of NC_057934.1, forward strand.
AAAGAGAAGCTTGTCACTCAAATGCAGATGAATGAGACGTAAACGATAACCAGTACAACTTCCGGCAGCTGTGTTTACGATCGGATACTCTGCGATACTGGAGGGGGTTGAAGTCCCTCTGCAAGCTCCTCAGTGACACAGTTAAAGGTCAGGTTAGGTCATGTGGGCCTATCAGAGTCATGCTGATTTCACTCAGAAACTACACCTAAGGCAACATACTCCGTGTGGAAATTATATTTCAGTTAATATTTCATACTTATTTAGGAGTTCAAGTACAGTTACAGCATCCACTTTGGGGGTTTCAGAGATCTTATGAGTTTCAGATATAGTGTTTCAACACAATATCATTAAACAGTGTTTAGAAGAGGGAGCTTGTTGGTATTAGGGGGGCATTTTATGGTTGATTATGAGACTTGTTGACCTCAAAATGCAACTAAACTCAAACTGTGATCATTGGGCTCTTCTTTGCCTCCCTCATCATCTTCCTCATTGTGTGGGGGGACCACATGTCCCACCTTGTTTGAGAGGAAGGTTACTGACATCTGCAATTCTTTCAAGATGGAGTTCTCAAACACTTTACTCAATCCTCTCCCCCAGACAACCCTCCCCCTCTCCCCAATCACACAGATGAGAGAAACAACAGGAGGACTCTGTGACTCAAGCATGATGTCAGAGGAAAGGGAATATTCACACTGCATTTTGCTCCAGAGCTGAACCTCTCCGGGGTCAAACCCCTATCATCTGGAGGCCTGGATGGGTGACCTCGCTCTTCTGAACCATGTATTAAATTAATATACACGGGCAGTCTATTTTACCATAGTTTAATACCTCAGGCAATAATCTGCCCAAACACTGATTATTTGCTTTGACAGATTCCCCATTAGCTCCCTATTGCCATTTAGCTCATCTTTAACTATTGATAGCAAGCTAGTCAGTGGAGGATGGGCTCTTCCTCTGTGGACTGGTTCCACCTATGATGTTTTCACACTGGGAATCTTCTTATAATCATTGTTTCAGTCTTTTTTTTTTTAACCCCACTTGCTCTTAGTTTTGGCTGACAGTGAAACATGACCTCTGCTGACCTCATCTGGATACAGGTATGTACTGCATCAGCCAAGACAGGGCAGCCTACAGCGGGACATATCACACAGACATAGAGACTTAAACATTAAAACCAGGAGAGGCGAGTTTAAGGTTATTCATCGGTGCAGTTTATTCATTTAATTAGTGGCCTCTCATTGCTCTCCTACCTTCTGTTCTGTCTTGTAGGAGGGTACAGTTAAATGACAAAAGCCACACATTAACAGACTGTGGTGGTATGGTCATTGGCCACAGGTGTCTCTCTCACCTGGAGGTCCAGGTACCACAAACATCTGACCACCAACTCATCCTCTACATCTGAGTGATTACACACCTTTAATTCCCCAAACACTGATTCCCCAGGATGTCACTGCAAAAGAGAACTCACTTAACTGTTTGATTAAATAAAGATTATTAGATTTTCAAAAGGGATAAGATGAGAACATATGTATTACGGCATTGGGGCAATCGAGAGTGGAGTGAGATTGGGACAGTTGGGGCAATATCCCTGTGACTGGGAGATGCAGGCACGACATGTTGGTGTTGTAATGGTTTTGCATATTTTCACCACTAGGTGCCAGTAAAGATCCCAGTACAGTGAACATGTGGAAATCCCGGCCGTTGAGGGGAATTAATTGAGGGGAACGACTATAAAATAAAAGGGGGAAAGTACGATCCGTGAGGATAAAGAGATATGCCCAGAGGGATGGGACGGGGAGGGATTCCTAGAACGGCAATTAATTTAATTTTGGTTTAGTTTTAAGAAACTTCGTTTTCCCCCGTGGTCTCCTACCCAAATACTTCCAAAGCCCACACTTGTGAAGCTTCAGCCATTCAGCAGGAGCAGGGTGCAGGCTGGTATGGCTGCTGTTCTGTTTCTCTTCCTCTGTTTCAGTGTCATAAATCTGCAAGCAATCTAAACTGTTTACTATACCTATCCCTGCATATTTTCAAATGAATGAACAAATGCATTAATGTAGAATAGGAATAAAAGGAAATGAGAAAACAATGTTTAATCAGCCTTTAAGCTTAATTTAAAAATGTCTTATTGACATACAGCTGTTAAAAATACTGGTATTGCTTAAGAAGGCTTAAGAAATACATTGTGAGCATTTTAGCTAAATATCATATTTAATTTTTATAAAATCTTGTCTATCAAAAGCAGCATAATTCTCCAAGATATAGAATTCAAATATCTAAAAACTACATATATAAAAAGGTTGTCAAAAAATATTTTTTTGTTAAAACATTTTAAACAAGTTTGAGTAGTAATGAAAGCAATATGAAATTAGTAGTAGTGAAAACGTTTTGAATAGTAACAAAGCAGCCAGTGCAGACTAACTGCCTTGTTCATATTCTGCTCAAATGGTATGATGAACAATCTCATCAGCTAGGTGCAATAAAAGCATCTTGAACAATGTGATCTTGCAAAGGAGCATGTCGGGATGCTGGATAAGTGCTGTCTGGCCACCCTTCCACGTGTCAATCAGAGAGCCAACATGTACAGCTCTGACCTGCACATGATGAACACAGCAGCCAAAACTGAAAAGATTTAATGGAAATACAAACAAATCTAAAGCAAAAGGCTAAAGCTCAGTTTTCATTTTTACATTCCAACAATTTTGATACATTCATTTCATATTGAAGTGGCCAGTACTGACTCCATGTAGTTTGAGCTGTACATCATCATCTTGGTCAGAAAAAGTAACTGTCTCATTGTGTCAGTGAATGCAAGCTATTGTTCTCAATGTATACAAGTACCAGCATTTCCAATGAGCTAATTTATGAATGAGCTAAGGAGTCCACAGTAAATCATTTCAGGTGAATTATTAATTCATGAATAGTTGTTCTAGTGGGATATGGTTTTATCACATTAAAACATTTTGCTTGAGATGTGTAGGATAAAGGAGTCCATGTAAGTTCTTCTACCCAAACTTGTGGGTGAACACTTCCAAAGTTAGAACTGTCAATCTCACAGTGCTCCTCCTCTTTCAGGAGGCTACTCCCCCACATCATCATAGTCCATCCCCCTGGGAGCTGGAGGGCTTTCATCCAGAACACTCTCCCCTACAGGATCGGATCAGGAGACACACACACAGTCAGGGAAAGGCTCATTTTCACCAAATACCTGCTGTGATCTCGTAATTCTATACTGAAAGAAAAAGTTTCAATCAAAATATTTTCATAGGGTCATGTCTACACTAGAATGTCTACTCTCAGAAAAGTTTGCAGGTGGAATGGAATGTGCATATTCTCATAATTGCCCATGAAGCAATCTGGGAAAATGTCTTCCAAGAGCGGTATATGAAATATAATGGTATAGAATGATGATTTTTTATGAAACCATAAACGCTGCAAAAAAAGTGATCCATTCAGTACAGTCTCACCCACTTGAATCCAGTCCAGAGTCATGGCATCATCATAATTCTCCTTTGTGTCTGTCACATGATACACTGTAACAAACCACACAGACAGGAAGTAGCCCATGACAGTGATTTTCACAAGTTACACAGACAGGAAGTAAAGATTTTCAACACAGGATAGTGTATTAACCTATAAAATTCTAAAAATAGACTAATAAACATAACAATCTAAAATATAAATATTGCATTAATAATTAATAAAACACATGATTGCAACCAGAGACACAGAATAGCTCCTGAGCAGAACAGTGAATTCAGTGACAGACATTGTGTTTCACTCCAACATTCTGTCTGTAAAGAGAAACTCAACCTGGAAAAGCATCTGGGCTCGGCTGCATGGTGATGACATCATCATAGTGCTCTGTTGCATCTCCTTCCACCAGCTCCCCTTAAACAGACAGAGAGAAGCAGCAGCAGTGCTGGTTAAACTGGGCACACTGGTTATAGTGCTCATAATGGCTATATTGGGTGGTTATACTGGTTACACTAATTATTGGAGCAACAACTTTAAAAGTCATTTCCATGTCTAAGACTGGACAACAACTGCAAGAACTGTTTTATGTAATGAAATAATTCAGGACAAGGGAGATTTCTCCTCCACACCACTACTGGCTGTTTAACATAAACAACTAAGTACAGCATATAATAATGAATGCAATTAAATGTATTCATGAGGAGAATATATTGAGTCATCCCACCAACCAATCAAAACACTCACCTGCCACATTCTTCCTGTTGCAGAGCCGCTGCCACCACAGCTCCACGCAGAGGACCCAGACTCCTAGAACACCAGCCCCACAATGGACAGTGTTCCCCCCACACCACAAACACCAGAGCCAAACGCCATGCAATCACAACACGCGTCCCCTCTCCAGCCAACGCCCACAGCACACTTCCCCACTGAGAACAGCAATGCACCATACACAGCAGGCCGCACCTGCAGTCCAAACCCAAAATATATGCAGTAAAAAAAAAACAATCTATGGGCTGCCATATACTTTCATGTGTATAATGTGGTTTAAGTAAATCATTTGTTTCATGTATAAAGTGTGAGCTAAAGAAAAGGGATGTAAATCATTTGGCTGAATGATTGTCCTCTTTGTTCTCTATGAGCCACCGTACCTGTATGTGCGTTTATGGCTAGGCCAATCAACGTTCTCGGTCCCGTGTAGTTCAAGACATGCATGCAGCCTCACTGAATGTCAGCTTGGCTCACACACGGTTTTTGTGTTCTCAATAAATCAGCGGTTTGTTCTAAGTAAGTGTGATCATTGACTCTCATAATTTCGAGCAAATTTCTACAATGTGGAAAGTCGTCTTCATATCTACACCTGAGAATTCATACAAGTTAAGAGCCCGACAAATATCCTCAGTGTGGGAAGTACTTTTCCACAATATCTCATTTAAATGTCCACCAGAGCATTCATATAGGTGAAAAGTCCCATTGGTTTACATAGTATGGAACATGCTTTTCCAAAAGGTCTTATTAATACGGCCACCAGAGAATTAATACAGGTGAAAAGCCACACAAGTATACAGAGTGTGGGAAGTGCTTTAGTACAAATACTTTAAATACTTTTGGTCTGCTTTAAATGAACACCTGAGGTTTCATACACATAAAATGCCATACAAATGCATTCAATGAGGCAAGTGTTTTCCAAATCAAGTTCATAGAACTTGGACAAGAAGAGGCATATAATGTACGCTGACAAGCGACAAGTGTTTTAGATCTAAATGCCCAAGGAATAATAAAGGTGAAAACCTTTGGGCACACTCTGTGAGGGGTTTTCTTGCTTTCTATACTCCTGAAAATTCATACAGCTGAGAAGCCATAGAAATTCATTCATTGTGAGAAGTGTTTTTTGACCACGTGATTTAAATCGCCACCAGAGAATTCAGGTTAAAAGTCCTAGAAATGCAATGTGTTTTCCCAAAAAAAATTCCAACTTAAATTTACACCTGATACTTCATATATGTGAAAAATTGTTCAGATGCACTTAATGTTTAAGCAAGGAATTTCCTTTTAATGACCAGAAGGAATTCCTACAGGTGTGTAACCTTACACATGTACTCGTAGAGTGTTTCAGGAAAGCTTCCGTTTCATGATGCACTGTGTGTGGGATCCAAACCATTTTCAAAAACAACCTGCTAATTTGTCTTATAAAATACCTTCATATTTTTAAAAAAAGACGAGCCACCCAAATTCTTATTTGGTGGGTGTTCAGTTTGAACTGAAGGAGTGAATGTAAGGTGGTAAGCTGATGGCGTACTGGGATGCCATTTTCCTTTCCTTTTGTTTATGATGGTTTTGTTCTTTAGATGTAACTAATTCATTTTAAATGGTGTAATTCCTTGCAGATGGAAGCATAATATGTTGTGGGTAAGAACATCAATGGCATCATAATTTGTTTGAAAGAAACAATGTGAAAACAATTTGGATATACTACAGGATGAAACATATAATGTCTATAGCAAACTCGTATTCTGAAAATGTACTTGGGAGTACTGGTCTTTCCAGTTCTGCTACTGTCAATGTACCAGCTTTAATGTGTATGTCAGCTAAAACTGATCATCAGACTTCAGAGATTATTCTCAGATATCTGTTGAGGAGCTTTGTTTCACTGTTTAATTTTACATGTTTATATGAATTGAGTATGAAATAGATTGTACACTGTAAATGTGCATATAGCAAGGCCTCTGCTATATACATTTTTATATCAACACGTATGTCCTTCCCAGTGTCATTGCTTTCTACTTCACTACCACTGTTTTTAAATGTAGTTTAATTCCTCGTCAGATTAGATGAATAGACTTTCTGAAATATCTGTTCGTAGTCCCAAATTTGCAAATGTGGGTGGATGTGTTGTACTTAAACCCTGGCAAAGTTCCTGGGGCAAATAATTCTCTTGGTTTACCTACAGATGCGTCCATTTTATTTTTGCGCTCTCAGGAGCAACTTGCTGTTGTTGGACAGTGTTTTACATACATTGATTTTTGAACAATTATACATTAATCTCTTAAGTTTTATTTCAGCAATGAATCTGTGTTTGAGTTATGTCACTGTATCAAATCACATGACAGTTTTTAATAATTTTTTTCAACTTTGAGCAAGATGTCAACTTTACCACAAAAATGAATTAGCAACTACTGATACAACCAGCACATTTATATAGGCTATAGTACAAACAAGCAAGTACACCATAAAACGGCATTTGCTGCAATACTTCATTATTATTACAAGAACATTATTAACAAACATTGGTTATTGTCACCATATTCAGCATTGTAATCATCAAAAATCAGTAAAATAACATTGATATAACCTTTTTTTTTTTTTTTACATTTCTGTGACATTGCTGGTAGCCATATGAATTTTGTGCATCAAAATACCAATCAACATATTACTCGTGACTCACCATCATCAAAGCTGTAACATCTTTTTAAATTTCCCGATACAGCCATTTTGCTTATGATGTAGTAAGGAAGAACCTGAAACGATTTTGAGAGCTGATGTCAAGTCAAGTAAGGACTGGTTTTGATGACCAAGGATTTATTTTGTTTTTGGAGATGACAAAATAGAAAAATCAAAGATACAACCAGTAGTCAACGAACATTTTATTTGGAAATTGTGTATCGAGCAAAAATATCCATGTTTTTGCCATGAAAATCTGCCATGCTGCAAAGATATTCCAAACAGGGAAAACTTTTTAAAATCATACTGCCTCCAGCCTTTAGGGGCAGAATTTTTGGGGTGATTGCAGCTGTAACGTTTAAATCTATTGGTAGTTTTAAAACATGAAATGCGCTTTTATTTTGAAACTCAGTCTAAGTCCTACACCGAAAGTTTGAGCTTTCGTAGTTATACAATGCTCTGCAGAACTCAAGCGCTTGAAGTTAAACTGAAGATTAAAGTAATTGAGTCATCTACGAACAGGGGTAAGTGTTTTCCACAATCGTTAATGTTTTAACAGTTCTGTTCGTTTTATTTACCTGCAGCCTGCAAATCGGGGTGTATTCACCAATGTTTACACGAGTTGTCTGTTTGATAATTTGCCTGTAGCTGTTGAAATGCGCACGATCGTATAATTTGTTGAGCATGAAAACTTTTCACTGGTCCAAACTTACATCTCTGTGTCCAATAAGATGGCAATGAGATAATATGTCGCTAAATAATGTTAACTTGTAGAGGTCGTTCACATCTTTTTGCCTACGCAAGCAGAATATCGGCTACACTGTTTAGCTCATTTCTAACGTACCTAACCAGGTAGGCCCATGGGGGTAGGCTCGTCTCAGAACTGAAAACCTGTTGTCTGGTAAATTAATAAATAAAAAAATAAAATCATTGGTTCACAAATAAATGTAATTGTTTCACAAATATAAATTAGTGTCTCACATATTATTTTGCACTCAAACAAATCACTCCCGGAAAATGACTTTTTTCATTTGTGCATCGGATAGCGCGTGTGGTGTCACTTTAATTAATATGTGGATTTTTTACATAATCCGGCATAGACTATAGCAAATATATGGACCGAGTAACTGACGTCACAGATTGACTTTCCATGGCCTTTGTGAAAAGCGTTTTGAAACTGCGTTATTGCAAACAACTGCAGTTTTGAAATGCGAGAGAAATTATACGTTATTTTGAACAAACACTGAATCCGTGCACCCACTGGCCACCGTAGGCTCCATAATTCAGGTAGGGAGGGCAAAATGTAGGTAGACAGCAGTGTGTGCACCATATAACGTAGTTTGTTGACTGTTTTAGCCTCACTACAGTGGTGATCAAATTTACACGAAGTAACTGCAAGTGCTAGTGTGTTAGGCTTTCATCGCAGTTGCATGAGACCTTGTGATGTAGCTAGCACAAGCCAATAGCTCATCCATAAAATAGATTTTCCATCATACTCTTCTCACACACACCATACTCTCTCTCACACACCATACTCTCTCTCACACACCATTATTCTTTCTCACTCACAGCATCGTAGAGAATAGTAGTACGTGTGAGAGAATAGTAGCATGTGTGAGAAAGTATGATTGTCAGTGTGAGAGAGCTGAAACACCTGTACTGGAGCCAACTGCACTGGTGCAAGTAAGCAACATTACTGAAGAAGACCAGGAAGTGACCTTCAAAAACAAAGCCCGGTTTTGGCCGCTTTTACAATCCTTATGGATGGTGAACATGGACGCGTTTCAAGACATGCAACAAATGCGTATCATCCTGATAACACTCTGCAGTTTGCTGGTTACATCTTTTTCTATTTAAGTGTACATATACACTTTTTGAATTCAGCCCAAACTAAAATGACGTCCCATGACAAAATGCCGCAACTGACATCATGCTGACGTAGTTACTTGGCCAACAGTAGCTAGCTAGCTTACGTTAGTGTGTGTCAGACTGTTGTTTAAACTACCAAACCTTGCATTCAGCACTGCAGCAGCACTAGCCCTGTCTGTAGTTATGTTTTAAAATGAGTGTTTATGCAGGGCCTCTCCTTCTCCAGAGGTAGAAAGCGCTGCTCAGGCACTCGTCCAGACAAATGGCAGGGGCCTGTTGCCAGGCCAGCCTACAATAAATTCCACCCCCATTTTGTTGTTTGCAGGTGAAGTTGTTGGATGTTATCAGTAGCACTGAAATGTCTAATAGAGGGTATGCACATGATGTCACAGTAGGTGGAAGTCACTGCGGTTACACCTTGAATGCCGTGAAAACACAAAAAACACATCTAAAATGGGAAAGAGCTGTTGTGCGATTGACTGTAAAAATAGATTTATGATTTTACCCAAAAATTCAACATACCTGACAAAATAACAACCGCAAATCCACGCTTCAGTGCCTGGATTTGAGTTGTAGAAAACCCTTGTGCAATTATGTTAGCACAGCTGAAACCTTTTGTGATGATTAGAGAAGCAATTGAATTGGCCTTCCTTAGGCTAATTGAGTATCTGGAGCATCAGCATTTGTGGGTTTGATTATAGTCTCAAAATGGCCAGAAAAAAAAGAACTTTCTTCTGAAACTCGTCAGCCTATTCTTGTTCTGAGAAATGAAGGCTATTCCATGCGAGAAAGAATCTGAAGATCTCATACAATGGTGTGTATTACTCCCTTCACAGACCAGTGCAAACTGGCTCTAACCAGAATAGAAAGAGAAGTGGGAGGCCCTGGTGCACAACTGAGCAAGAGGACAAGTACATCAGAGTCTCTAGTTTGAGAAACAGACGCCTTAGAGGTCCTCAACTGGCAGCTTCATTAAATGGTGCCCGCAAAACACCAGTCTCAACGTCAACAGTGAAGAGGCGACTCCAGGATGCTGGCCTACTAGGCAGAGTAGCAAAGAAAATGCCATATCTGAGACCGGCCAATAGATGGTAAAGATTAAGATGGGCAAAAGAACACAGACATTGGACAGAAGAAGATTGGAAAAAAATGTTATGGACAGACGAATCAAAGTTTGAGGTGTTTGGATCACACAGAAGAACATTTGTGAGACGCAGAACAAATGAAAAGATGCTGCAGGAGTGCTTTACACCATGTGTCAAGCATGGTGGAGGAAATATGGTGGTCTGGGGGTGCTTTGGTGCTGGTAAAGTGGGAGATGTGTACATGTTAAAAGGGATCGTGAATAAGGAAGGCTATCACGCCATTTTGCAACGCCATGCCATACCCTGTGGACGGCGCTTGATTGGAGCCAGTTTCCTCCTACAACAGGACAATGACCCAAAACACAGCTCCAAACTATGCAAGAACTATTTAGGGAAGAAGCAGTCAGCTGGTATTCTGTCTATAATGGAGTGGCCAGTGCCGTCACCAGATCTTAACCCTATTGAGCTGTTGTGGGAGCAGCTTGACTGTATGGTACGTAAGAAGTGCCCATCAAGCCAATCCAGCTTGTGGGAGGTGATTCAGGAAGCATGGGGTGAAATTTCTTCGGATTACCTCAACAAATTGACAGCTAGAATGCCAAAGGTCTGCAAGGCTGTAATTGCTGCAAATGGAGGATTCTTTGACAAAAGCAAAGTTTGAAGGACAAAATTATTATTTCAAGTAAAAATCTTTATTTCCAACCTTGTCAATGTCTTGACTTTATTTTCTATTCATTTTTCAGCTCATTTGATGAGTAAAAGTGTGAGTTTTCATGGAAAACGTGAAATTTTCTGGGTGACCCCAAACTTTTGAACGGTAGTATATATAGGTTATAGTGCTTCACTTTGAATCAATGACAAATAAAAGCAGTAATTGAAGACAAATACCATACCGTTTCCCTTCAGGAGCTGCACTTCTGCACACCTTTGAGCAGCAGTATGATGCAGGCAGGATTCTGTCTGAAACAGGACACTGAGACAGCACTACCAGAGCTCACTGAGCAGCACAGGACCAGACCGGAAGAAGAGGAACTCAGTGGACTGGAGTCTGTCCACATGGCAGAGTCAAAGACAGAGTGTGCTGCACCGGGACTCAACACACTGGAGCCAGAGTGTGTTACCGCACACAGTGGGGTCAGTGATGTACACCACACACACACACCACTGATTAAAACAGAAACAGATCTGGGCTCCACCCACACTGGGGATTTTATTAAGACAGAGAGGCTAGACAGTACAGAGCTGGGATATGTAACCCATCTGCATCCTGACCAAATTAAAACAGAAGCTGATGATGGAGGATATCTTAAGGCAGAACACAACAGTGATTTGCAGGATATTAAAGGTGTTGATATGAAATCTGATCAAATGAAGTGTGAATCCAGTGAAAGTTTAGTGAGTGATCTCATGAATATTATGATGGCTGCAGCTGGTGCAGGACAACCGAACCCAAATTGTAAAAAAGAAAAAATTAATGATCTGCTGACCCATTGTGGAAACTTAAATCACCACTGTGACATAAAAGAAAATAATCTAACTAAAATAGTCCAGAAAAGTACAAACATTAGCAAAAAACATATATATTGTCAGAGAATGGATGTGATAATTGAACCCAAGGTAATTAATCCAAGTAAAAACTCAAGCCTGATAAATTTATTTAAAAACAAGACGAGTCATAGAAATCCAGGAGAGATTTATACAGGTGAAAAGCCACACAAATGTACACAGTGTGAGAAGCGTTTTCATAATAAAACTGACTTAAGACAACATCAAAGAATTCATACAGGTGAAAAGCCCTACAAGTGTACACAGTGTGGGAGGTGCTTTACCCAAATGAATCATTTAAAGAACCACCTGAGAATTCATACAGGTGAAAAGCCCTACAAATGTTCTCAGTGTGGGAAGTGTTTTTCCCAAATATCAAATTTAAATTCCCACCAGAAAGTTCATAGAGGTGAAAACCCCTACAAATGCACACAGTGTGAGAAATGCTTTACTGAAATTAATTGTTTAAAGAACCACCAGAGAATTCATACAGGTGAAAAGCCCTTCAGATGTTCTCAGTGTGGGAAGTGCTTTTCCGAAAAGGCATATTTAAAAATCCACCTGAGAATTCATACAGGTGAAAAGCCCTATAAGTGTACACAATGTGATAAGTGCTTTTCCAAAAAGGCAGATTTAAACATTCACCTGAGAATTCATACAGGTGAAAAGCCCTATAAGTGTACACAGTGTAGTAAGTGCTTTTCACAAAGGGGTAATTTAAAGAGCCACCAGAGAATTCATACAGGTGAAAAGCCCTATGAGTGTACACAGTGTGGGAAGTGCTTTTCCCAACTGAGTGGTTTAAAGAGCCACCAGGGAATTCATACGGGGGAAAAGCCTTACAGTTGTACTCAGTGTGGGAAGTGTTTCTCCAAAATATCTCACTTTAATCGCCATCTGAGAATTCATACAGGTGAAAAGCCATATAAGTGTACACAGTGTGGGAAGTGCTTTTCTAAAATGCCTGATTTAAACAGCCATCAGAGTATTTATACAGCTGAAAAACCCAACAAATGTCCCCAGTGTGGGAAGTGTTTTTGTACAAATTCTGTTTTAAATAGACACCTGAGAACTCATGCACGTGAAATGTCATACAATTGTATTTAGTGTAGGATATTTTTCCCAAATATGCGATTTAAGTTGCAACCAGATAATTCATATCGGTGAAAAACCATACAAGTGTACACAGTGTGGGATGTATTTTAGTGCAAATTAAAAATTATTCTTGTACAAATTCTGTTTTAAATATACACTTATGAATGGCTTTTCATATGTATTTCTTATGTCCTTAGTGTAGATATCCTTCCATCCATCCATTATCTATACCTGCTTATCCTGAGCAGGGTCGTGGGAGGTGCTGGAGCCTATCCCAGCATTCATTGGGCGAGAGGCAGGAATACACCCTGGACAGGCTGCCAATCTATCACGGGGCACACACACCATTCACTCACACAGTCATACCTATGGGCAATTTAGAGTCTCCAATTAGCCTACTAGCCTAATAGTCTGTGTCTTTATACTGTGGGAGGAAACTGGAGTACCTGGAGGAAACCCATGCGGAATCTCTTAATTAAAAAAAGCATACAAATGTAATTCTGTGTGGCAAGTTTTTTTGTCAATCAGGTACATTAAATGCACAAGAAGATTCACACAGGCAATACGCCCTACAAATGTCCTCGGTGTGGGAAGTGCTTTTCCAATATATTCAATTTAAATAACCACAAGAGAATGCATGCAGTCTTTCAGCTGTACTTAATGTTTACATTTAAATAAATCTACTTTTAAAGACCAAAAACAAAATTCTACAGGTGAATGACAGATGTATTCTTGTGGTGTTTCATGAAAGCATCCTTTTCATGATGTGCTTTGAGCGGGAAGTGTTTCAAATGTCCATTAAATTTAAAAGACATTATATTGCCTACAAAAATCCCTTTGTATTTTTGAACACAAACCACCACCCTGTTGTGGTTTCCAAATTTTTATTTAGTGGACTTTTAGTTTGAGCTTCAGGAGAGAATGAAATGTGATATGTTGACCATGTTTTAGTGTTTGTAATGGTGCCGTTTATAATTCTCTTTCTGTTATTGCTTGCTTATATTTTGGACAGACATCTGAAAAACAGCTCAAGAACGAACTGGGATATATTTTCTTTTTGTAACAAGTGTTTGACACTCGTCAAAAATCATTCTCAATGTAATTCCTTGTAGTGTCATGATGAAATTAACACCAGTGTAATTTGTATGAACAAAACAATTTGAAAACTTTAGGTATAATGTAAAGAAACATGAGTGTGTTTACTGCCAATGTATAGGCTTAAATGTGTATGTCATCTAAAACAGATGATTAGACTTCAGACAGTATGTTTTATCAGACATCAGTTGAGGATCTTTGTTTCACTCTATTTTTTAGTATTGTACATGAATTGTATATGAAGTAATTTTACATTGTGAATGTGCACATTCCAATGCCTTTATGATATGTAAATATCTGTATAAACCCATATTCTCCACTGTGTCACTGCTTTCTTCTTTTTTACTCCTGTTCATAAATAGTGTAGTTTAACTCCTGGTGCACATTACTAATTGTGATGGTGAAATCACTAATTGTGCGAGAAATAAAATAGTAGGAACAAGTATGCAAAATACCATGTATTATGGCAGTTAAGCTGAATAGGTAAGTTGAACACTTGTCTGATTAATTTCCTAAACATTCAGAAGAATCTATTTCATGCTTATTTTACCGAGTTAAAATCTTTTGCAGAGAGAGAGATTTGCTGGCCCAAATAGTCAAATGTGGGAGCATGTATGATGGTTAAACCCATTGCATAGGATCCTAGGGAAAATAGTCTAAAACTAATCGGATTCTCTTAGTTTACTTTCAGATTAACCCATTTTAAATTTGTGCTCTCAGGAGCAGTTTGCCATTGTTGAACATCCCTACAAATGTCCTCAGTGTGGGAAGTGTTTTTCCCCAAATATCTCATTTAAGTTGTCACCAGAGAATTCATACAGGTGAAAAGCCCTATATGTGTACACAGTGTGGAGCGTGTTTTTCTGTAGTATCTGCTTTAAACTGTAAGAAACCCCTCAGATACACCAAACAGCAAAAGTATCTGAGTGGCAAAGGAACAGATTAATTTAATGTTATCTCACTTATCTGACTCCAGAAGAAGTGTGGCTCAATACGAATCGCTGGCTATCTTGGTAGTCGTGGACATGTCTTCGACTTGTGTAGCCTAAAGATAAATACGATTGTATTCCCTGCTACAACACATTCTGACAAGTGTTTTAAGAAAAATCATTTATATACACAGCTGAGAATACATACAGGTTAAAAAAAACCTTACAAATGTCCTTAGCATGGTAAATGTTTTTTTTCAACTATTTCATTTAATTTCACCCCAGATAATTCCTTCAGGTGAAAAACCATACAAGTTACAAATACAAATACAACCACACAGTGTGAGAAGTGTTTTAGTACAAATTCTGGTTTGAATAAACACCTGAGAATTCCTAAATGTGAGATGCCATTCAACTGCATTCAATGTAGCAAGCAGTTTTCCTAATCAGGTACATTAAACATACACAAGATCAGGCAAACAGTGTACACAGTTGTCATCTTTGAGAAAAAGCTGTAGCATTGCTTTAAATTCTCTGATACAGCTGATCATAAATGATGGTATTCCAAAGGGGGAAATTATACTGAGTACAGACATGAGGGACAGGAATATTCGGGTTATGGTAACTGAAGTCTGAAACCTCCACTTGGGGTAGTTTTTAAAATGTGCTTTTATTTTGAACCTTGATTGAGAGACGGAAGTATGATTCTTTTTCCTGTTGCTGCTGTGCTGAATTTTATCAAACCCTTTATGGTTCATACAGCTTTAAAATGACAGTAATCTCACATCTGCGGTGTCAATTTCAGGATCCCCTCAGGTATCAGACGTGAGCCCTCAAACCTCAAGCAAAAAGGCATCAGTTCAAGCGCTGTCATTCAGTCCGGCCTCAGTCCTCATCCGAAACGTCTTCATACCTCACCCAATAAGCCTTTACTTCCAACGCCCTCATCCTGACGGTATGAAAAGCATTGTTCATTGCTCCTGGTTCGAATTTTCCTATCTTTGTTTTATATCTTGTGTTCTGTCCTGCACCGACTCTGTAATCGATTCGAGGATTCTGACTATTGGTTTTGCTTATTGTGTTTATTGCCGTTTTCATTATGAACAAGACGGGGAAATCCGGTTAATGTATTTTTCATTATGTCGATCTGGGCTGTTTGCCGTATGGTTAGTATGATGCGATTACCACAGCCTATGTGTTTGGTTAGTTTAAGTGTGTTAGAATTGAACTAGTTAAGTTCTGAATATTTTCGTCTGTTTTTAGTTGGCACTAGCTAGTTTGCTTATAATTTAAGTCAGCACTGGTTGTCCAGTTTGCTTTGTGTATTTAATTTTGTTTGGTAGTCTACAGCCCATGGTTTCCCCCCTGTTCTGTTTTTCGTGGCCGTTATTTTTAATTACTAATAAGTGGTTACTATATTTTGTTACACGCCTGTACCCCTAGTCTAGACATCACAAACACCAGACCATTCATGCTTGTCGTTATTGATCTTGAGAAACGTTTAGAGCGTTTAATTAAACACGGTAGGTCTAGAGACAGTTAAATTCTGACACGTCTTGATTTCATGCTTGCCCATCTGTTAACATTTGGGGGTGGATTGCGCAACTTTATGCTCTATATGCTCAATATGACAGCCAAATGCGTCAATCGGGCTTGGTCCATTGTAGGTCGAAGATATTTCTTAAGTGAGTTTTAGTTCGCCGACAGATCATTGTTGCCTGCTAGCCTGCAGCCCCCTCTCACTACTAGCCGTACTGCCGTCATTATTGGTAGTTTTAGCTTGCCTACCTCTGGCCCGGTGGCTGCTCCCTGTCCATTTCTGTACAGGTATTAGGACAAATATTGTGTTCTCGTGACTTTGTATGGTTATTTTTATACACACAATGGGGGATTGTGTGTGTAAAAAGTACTGTCATTTCTACATGGTGAAACCATAGTGGATAAAATACCCTTGAATAAAATTTTCATTGACAAATCTAAAGTTGTGGAATACAGAGCCAAATCAAGAAGAAGAAAAAACAAAACATGCCTTTGTCCCAAACATTATGGAGCTCACTGTATACAGCCCTTATATTGCCAACGCATGAAAAATCCAACCAACAGAGAATACTACATATAAACAGAATAAAACATTCTGTAAATAATTTAAGTAGAGCCTTAAACAAAATAGAAAAGAGGTCTTTTCTCTTTGCTAAAGAGCACCACCTTTCTTTTACATACAGAACACAATGATGAGTACAAAATGTATCCCCTGTGATAAAATGCATTGTACTATTGTACGCTGCATCAAGAGGTGTAAAGAATGTGTCCGCTGCTGCAGTAGGGCCTGTTTGATTAAGGCTAAATCCCTTCCCCTGTTTCCCTCCAGGAGCTGCACTTCTGCACACCTTTGAGCAGCAGTATGATGCAGGCAGGAGTCTGTCTGAGACAGGACACTGAGACAGCACTACCAGAGCTCACTGAGCAGCACACGATCAGACAGAAAGAAGAGGAACTCAGTGGACTGGAGTCTGTCCACATGGCAGAGTCAGAGACAGAGTGTGCTGCACCAGGACTGAACACACTGGAGCCAGAGTGTGTTACAGCACACAGCGGGGTCAGTGATGTACACCACACACATGCACCACTGATTAAAACAGAAACTGATCTGGGTTCCACCCACACTGGGGATCTTAAGACAGAGAACCTTGACAGTACAGAGCTGGGATATGTAACCCATCTGCATCCTGACCAAATCAAAACAGAGACTGATGATGAAGGATTCCTTAAAGCAGAACACAGTGATTTGCAGGATATTAAATGTGTTCGTATTAAATCTGATCAAATGAAGTGTGAACCATGGCAATCTCCAGGAGACCCAAACAGAAGCTGTAAAAAAGAATTAATAAATCATCAATGTGATAAAAACAATGAAAATAATCAGACCATGTTTATCCAGAAAAGTACAAAGAGTAGCAGCAAATATATAAATTCTCAGACAATTAATGTGATCATTGAACCCACTATAATCAATTCAAGTAAAAACCCTTTGAATGTCTTTCAAAACAAGATAATTCACAGAAATACATGTGAAATTAATACAGTTGAAAGGCCATACAAATGCACTCAGTGTGAGAAGTGTTTTCGTACAAGGTCTGCTTTAAAAAAACACATACAAATTCATTCAGGTGAAAAGCCCTACCAGTGTATTCTGTGTGGGAAGTCTTATTCCCAAGGAGGTCAGTTAAGTAGCCACCTGAGAATGCATACAGGTGAAAGGCCTTACAAATGTACACACTGTGAAAAGTGTTTCCATACAAGTTCTGCTTTAAAAAGACACATGCAAATTCATACAAGTGAAAGGCCCTGCAAGTGTACACAATGTGGGAAATGTTTTAGATCAAGTTCTTCTTTAAATCTACACCTGAGAATGCATACAGGTGAAAAGTCCTACAAATGTCCTCAGTGTGGAAAGTGTTTTTATTCAGAATCTTCTTTAAATGTACACCAGAGAATTCATAAAGGTGAAAAGCCGTACATATGTACTCAGTGTGGGAAGTGTTTTAGTGCAAATTCTGTTTTAAATCAACATCTAAGAATTCATACAGGTGAAAAACCCTACAAATGCACTCAGTGTGGGAAGTGTTTTAGTACAAATTTTGCTTTAAGTCAACACCGGAGAATTCATACAGGTGAAAAGCCATACAAATGTATTCAGTGTGGGAAGTGTTTTAACACAAAATCTTATTTAGGTACACACCTGAGAATTCATACAGGTGAAAAGCCATACAAGTGTACCCAATGCAACAAGTGTTTTAGTGCAAATTCTGCCTTAAATTTACACCTAAGAATTCATACAGGTGAAAAACCCTACAAATGCATTCAGTGTGGTAAGTGTTTTGGTGCAAATTTTGCTTTAAATCAACACCTGAGAATTCATACAGGTGAAAAGCCCTACAAATGTCCTCAGTGTGGGAAATGTTTTTCCCAAATATCTAATTTAAATTACCACCAGAGAATTCATTCAGGTGAAAAGCCGTACAAATGTACACAGTGTGGTAAGTGTTTTAGCGCAAATTTTGCCTTAAATCAACACCTTAGAATTCATACCGGTGAAAAGCCCTACAAATGTTCTCAGTGTGGGAAGTGTTTTTCCCAGATGTCTAATTTACATTGCCATCAGAAAATTCATACAGGAGAAAAGCCCTAAAAACGTCTTTAGTGTGGAAAATGTTTTTCCCTAATATATCATTTCATTTGCCACCACAGAATTGATACTGGTGTGGCAATTTTTTTCCCATATAACTTTGTTAAATTTCCACCAGATAATTAATACAAGTGAATGCCCAACATATCCTCTTTCTACGAAGTGCTTTTCTGCCGAAAATAATTTCAGTCTCCGCCAATTTATTTGGGTGAGAAAAAGCACTCAGTGTGGGAAGTGTTTTTTCTACAAAGCACAAATTTTAATTTAATTCAAATTTAAATTTACTTCTGAAAATTCATACAAATTAACATGTACTTAACATTGTAACTAAAATGTCCTTTTAATGGCAAAAAATAATTTCTTCAGGTGTGCACCCTAATAAATGTACTCTTGCATTGTGTTTGGGAAGTGTTTCAAATTTCCATCAAATTTAAAAGAACAACCTGATAATTCATCATAAAAAATCCCTTAAGATTAAAAGACCACCCTGTTGTTGTTTCTAAATTCTCACTTGGTGGGTTTTTAGTCAGAAGTCATGCTTATCGAGTCTAAATGTACATTATCCAAAACCCCAAACTTTGCCATCTCTGTTGATGGTTTCACTATCCCACCTTCCCCTCATGTGAAGGGCCTTGGTGTCATTCTTGACTGCACTCTCTGATTCGAACCTCATGTAAAACAAGTCACCAGATCTGCCTTTTTCCATCTTTGCAACATATGAAAGCTCTGGCCCATCTTGTCCTGCTCCACAACAGAAACTCTAATCCATGCCTTTGTTACATCTCAGCCGGATTACTGTAACTTCTTTCTCACTGGCATCGCAATCAGATCAATCAGAAAACTTCAATTAGTCCACAATGCTGCAGCAAGAATAGTCACCCAAAAAAAATCATATGATCACATCTCTCCAATTGTGTACAAACTACATTGGCTGCCAATAAAATACCAAATACATTTCAGAACCCTCCTGCTACCCCCCTGTGCATTCCATGGTTTAGCTCCAGCCTCCCTCCACCTTACTGATCTTCTCTTGGACTACACACCCACTTACTTGCTTCTCTCCTCCTCCGCAAGACTTTTAACCATCCCCCCAACTCGCCATTTCACTCTTGGTGATTGGGCTATCTCCTGTGCAGCACCCAAACTCTGAAACACACTCCCTCCCCACATCTGTAATTCTGAGACTTTCCATTTTTAAGAAACCTCTAAAAACTCACCCCTTCGTACTAGCTTTGCATAAACAGGACTTAGTTATCCTCTCCCCTATGGCACTTGTAAGTAATTAGTCATTCAGTGCTTTTAAAAAAAATACCAGGTCTTGTATATGCAGTGTTTTTGTCTTTTTCTAACTTTTTAATACGATGTCCTTGTTTCGAAGTATTTTAATACCATGTAAGGTGACCTTAAGTGCTCAGAAAGGGGCCTGATAAATAAAAATTATTATTATTATTATTTAGTTTTAGTTCAAGGTGTGAATAAAATGTGGTAAGCTCAACATTTTGCAGTGCATGTAATGGTACTAGTTTGTAGTTCTCTTTCTGATATTGTGTACTTGTGTGTACTGTATTTTGGACAGACACATGAAAAAGCACAATGACTGGGGCAAACTAGATGCAAACTTTCTATTTATTACAAGTGTTTATGACTGTTTTCTTCTTCAATGTATAACCAGTTCGTTGAAAATCTGCACTTGAATGTATTTTAATATAATTCCTTGAAGATGTAGGGCGATGTTTTGTGGGGATGACATTGATGCAGGTGTTATTTGAAAAAATGAAAATGTGAGAACAATTTTGATGTGTACTGTAGAAAGAAACATTGCAATGTCTATTGCAAACTTGCATTCTGAAAATGAAATTTAGAGTACAGTCCTTTTCAGTACTGCTACTGACAATGTGGAGGCATTAAAGTGTATGTCACCTAAAGCTGGTCATTACACTTCAGACAATGTGTTTTATCAGTTGAGAATCCTTGTTTCATTCTTCATTTTTCTATGTTGTACTAGAATTGTATATGAAATCATTTTACATTGTGAATATACACATACCGATGCCTCTATGTCATGTAAATCTATATAAACACTTATGTCCTTCACTTGAGTCCATTTTATTTTTGTGCTTACAGGAGCAATTTGCTATTGTTGGCAAATGTTTACACACATTGATATAATCTCTCAATTATATTTAAGCCATGAATCTGTTTGAGGTTTGTTATTGTATTAAATCATATGACTGTTTTTAATCATTATTTATCTTTGAGCACAATGGACATTGGTAAGACTAGAATGTTATTGACATTAATTGGTTATTACCACTATATTTAACATCATATTCATTGTCATCATAATGCTCATCAACAATAACTGCTCACCTGGACAGGGTGTTCACAAGACCGCAATCCACACTAAGAACTTGAACTATGCAATTGCGTAACATTATTCTGAAGCTAATCATGGTATGGTTGCCTTCAGGAATATTCTGAAATGTTACTGCATCATCCAGGTGACACCATTAAGAAATTGTACTACAGAAAGGCATTTTGGATTCATACTCTTAATAGTGTGGAACCTAAAGGACAAAATGAATCCCTCAATCTCAAATGATTTTTGTAATCCTTAAGATTTTACTGCTTAGGCCTATGTACCAGCATTGGATATAATTTGTTAAATTTTTCCCTTTATTAATTTTATTTGTGGTCTTCTTTACCTTTTTAATTGTATCAATTGAAATGTCTTATGTTACTACAATTATTGTACCAATTATGCAGTCATTTGTGCAAGATATCTTAATTTGTACACGTGTGCACCTTACTTTGTATAATTGATGGGATGGTATTTATATTTTCTGGTGCGGCCCTTGCACTTGTTTTTTGACTCTGAGGAAGATGTCGTAGACGTCGAAACCTCTCTCCTACTCCGTTCATTAAAACAGTGTATTTTGCCTGGAGCAACCTGTGCTGTAGTCCTTATTTTGGGTCAGTCCCCATGGAGTGTCCGGGTAAGGAATTATTTTTTTCCTATAAACTTTTTAATGTTTCTATGACATTGTTTGTAGCCACATGAATTGGGTGCATCAAAATGCCAATCAACATATTACTCATGACTCTCCATAAAAATTTTAGCATCATTTGAAATTTCCTGATAAAACCATTATTATGTATATATTATTATGTAAGGGGAATGCTTCAAATGATGCTGAGAGATGATGCCAAGTCAGTAGACAATGATTTAGATGACAAAGGATTTATTTTATTCCTTGGCCATGACAAAATATAAAAATCTAAGATACAGCCATTATCCAAAGACTATTTTGTTTGCAGATGTTGTATCAGTATATGAGCAGAATATGCAAAATGTTGCCTTCAAAATAAGCCATACTGCATTCCAAACAGGGAAAACTTAAAACCCTACTGCATCCAGCCTAGAAGCAGAATTCTTCAGATTACTGTAGCTCTAGAAGTTTCAACCTAGGGGTAGTTTTAAAACATAAAATGCGCTTTTATTTTGAAGCTCAGCCTTGGAGCTGCACCAAAAGTTATATTCTTGGCTAACAGTCGTAATATGAAGTGCTCAGCTGAAATAAGTCATATGCTTTAAGATAAACTGAGTATTTGAGTAGGCTAACTGGAGTCCACAACGAATGTAGGTGTTTTCCATAATCTTGACACTTTAACAGTTCTGTTCATTTTGTTTTTTTTGTCCAGATGTCTTTGGAAAATATTTATAATGATATACTTATTTTATTACATATTTCAAATCTCATATGAAACTTAATGATCCTTATTCGTTTCAGAATCCCATCGGAGAATTTTCATTTCTCCTTCAAAAGTCTGATATTCCCCATTAATTTTATTGGTAGCTCCAATGCTTTACCCTCAATACGCACAGTATGGGCTTACTTCTGGGACTTCACCAGCTTAGGATATCTGAACCCATTCTTGCCTGTCTAGTCAATTATGCATGTTTATGGTTTGGAGGCATTTGCTTGAACTTGAGCACTTCAGAATTCATTCTGCTGCTGCTTTCAGCAGTTACATCATCAGTGAATAGCAGGGAGCCAGTACCTGGGGCCGACATACATGCCCACACCATCACACCCCCCACCACCATGTTTCACAGATGCGGTGGTTTGCTTTGCTTCTTTGGCAGTTCCTTTTTGCGT
Organism: Anguilla rostrata; assembly: GCF_018555375.3. Taxonomy (NCBI): domain Eukaryota; kingdom Metazoa; phylum Chordata; class Actinopteri; order Anguilliformes; family Anguillidae; genus Anguilla; species Anguilla rostrata. The sequence goes on from NC_057934.1 coordinate 72,728,808, forward strand.
CTGGACTTTGTTCTTGTCATCACTCTGATACAAGTGAATCTTGGTCTTCTGTGAACAAGAACATTTTTAGCTGCGACCACAGCTCTATAGCTCTGTCTGTCGTTCGGTCGGCTGGTTGGTTGGTTGGTCGGTTGGTCCACAAAGGTGTCCCACCCCGTAGCGGCCACAGTTTTTGCCCCAGGAGGCTGAAATTTGGCATGGAGGTTGGCCGATTCACCAAGAGGGGGCGTGGCGATGGGCGTAGCCTATCACAAAAAGGCACATAACTTCCGATTGGATTCACAGATTTGCACAAGATTTTGTGGAAAGGTTGGTTATGAGCCAAAGAAGAGGTCACGTGTTTGAGTGAGGGTGTGTGCGTGGATGCATGCACACATGGATGCATGCGCGTGTGCGGTCGCAGCTATTGCGGATTTGCGCTTCTTTTTCAGAACTCCACAGGCTCCTTTTAGGCACCTGGCAAACTAACCTGGCCATCCAGTTTTTACAGCTAACTGGTGGTTTGATAACTAGTGGTCTGATTATCAAATTTCACCAGAATGGGATCAGAGGAAGTGCACTTGGATGGATAAAAGTATCATAAAGATGTATTTCTGTAAGAGTGGGTATGGATTTGTCAAGGAGTTGAGAATGGAACCCCTCAGGAAATTATCAGCCCACTGTTATTTTATGATAAATGATGTGTTCTCTAATATAGATAGTACTGTTAGCCTTGTTTTCAGATGATGGGGCAATGTAGAAGAGAAGGAGAAATGTAGATTTTATTGTAAGGAAAATACAAGAGACAATAAGAAAAGAGAAGGAATGGGGCTCTGAAATGGGGCTTCAAGGTATCAGTAGAGAAAACCAAAACCCTCTTTCTCACAAGAAAGAAAACAGGACAGCAACTATATTTAAGACTATATGACAGAGAACTAGAATATGTGGATCGTGTGAAATTTTTAGGACTGTGGTTTGCTAAAGAAAGGGCAGTATGGCGGTGTAGTGGGTAGCACTGTCGCCTCACAGCAAGACTATCCTGGGTTTGAATCCCAGCCTGCGCCCTCAGATCTGGGCCTTCTTGTGTGTAGTTTGCATGTTAACCCTGTGGTTTTCCTCCAGCCATCTGACTCAAGATCAAAACTATTTCCAGAGTCTAGATCAGATATTCTGTATTAAATATTGTAAATATTGTCTAGACTTTGGATGATGGGACTGGGTGCATGTTTTGTGTGGATCGCAGCACATACTGTGGCATCAAAGGCAACAAACGAGTTGATACATTTCCAAAAGAGGCAAGTAGAAGTGGACATTGAAACCGACTGTTGAAAAACAGAGATGATGCACATAATTAAAGCTGAAATATAAATTTAAAAAATGTGGAAAAAGAAATGGGATGAGGAGAGGACAGGATGGCATTATTATAATGTTTTTAAAAGGGAGTGAACTGGTAATGAAATGCAGGTAGGAGCAGAAGGGAGGAGGTGCTAATATCTAGAATGAGGTTTGGGCACATAGCTAAACACCACAATGTTTTTTTTAACACAACAGTGGGAGATGTGACTATTGTAATATGCAAGAAACCATTGAGCACTTCCTGATTAACAGTCCAAAATATAATCAAGATAGAGCAGCAGCAACTGGTGTTAAGTCTCGCAGGAAACGAAGTTATAATATTAAATATGCAGTTTAATATTATAGCTGTAGAAGGCAATAAATATCCCGACTCACACTCCAGTTCGGAAGGTGGCGGTAATGCACCAAAAGCTGGTTGACTACTGTCAGCCAACAAAGAAAGAAGAACTTTCGTAGATTCACAGTGGTTCGCTGGTCTGTCCTATTTTTAAAATTAAATAAAAGATTGAAGTAATTGAGTCATCTACGAATAGAGTAAGTCTTCCACGATTTTGATGCTTTATCAGTTCTGTTCATTTTGTTTACCAAAGCTTCAAATCGGGGTTCTTTCCATTCACTGTTTGCACACGATAGCCATGTGTTCGCGAATTTGGCAGTAGCTAAAACGCACGCAGCTGTGTAGGCTAATTCATTTGAGAACTTAAAGTACCGGTTAAAACTTTCTTCTCGAGGACATGGTTAATTGGATGACATTGAGTTAAATATGAGTAATGTTAGCTTGTAAATAGGTTGTTCACATCATTTTGTTCCGTTCCATCCTAGGCCACGGGCGTTGTCGTAAATTTTTCTGCTTAACGCGAAGGATGCCAAAATTGTTTACATTCTGGACAGATGTGTCTGCAAGCGGAATGTATCACTGTTGCCGTCACAGAACTTTCGACACAAGCCATGCTGGAAACGCTGTCCTAAAATCTCTTGCCGTGAAGAATGCTTGGCATGCTATCGTATGAAGCGTGTTGCCACGGCGGCAGAATTATATGGACAAATCGCATTTTGGGATTAAAAGTTAGGCTATATGTTGTCACTGTATTTTGATCAAAGCCATCATACATCAAAAAAACAAAACAAAACAAAAAAAAAACTCGTCAATAACCGGTCAGTTTATAATGCCATCATAGCGTGGAGCGTTTAAAAATAATGCACCCCTTCCCAAAATAAATAAAACTGTAGGCTACACTGCAAGTTAAAATGCAAAAAGTAAGGTAGTGGCTTACTACCAGTAGTTTAATGTAAATTTCTGTATTTTGTACTTATTGCATTATGATGGGTTATTTGGCATGTTTCGTAATGTTGAAGGGTTTTAATCCCCCGCCCTAAAATGACGCCCTTGCAAGGCCAAGTACTTTGTCTCTACGCTATTTAGCTTATTTTTAAACTTCCCTAACTAGCAGTTAATTCCAATGACTTACTTTGATCAGGTGTGGAAGTAACAAAAATAAATGAATTAAACATGGAATCGATTAAATTAAATGTTGAATCAAATAAAAAGCAAACAAACATTGCAATAACAAAAATTATTAAATTAATTGCAGTGTAACATAGTGGGTAAGGAACTGGGCTTGTAACCGAAAGGTCATAGGTTCGACTCCTGGGTAGGACACTCCCGTTGTACCCTTGAGCAAGGTAATTAACCTGCATTGCTTCATTATATATCCAGCTGTATAAATGGATGTATTGTAAATGCTATGTAAAAAAAGATGTGAAAGTCGCTCTGGATAAGAGAGTCTGCTAAATGCCTGTAATATAAATGCTATATAGATTAAATAGCAATTAAAATAAATATTGCATCAAATACAATGTTTAATTTAATAGCATTTTATTTGATGCAATATTTAATTTGCTTGCAGTTTAATAAATGTGATGCACTGCACTGTTCAGATGTTGAGGTTGCCTGACCTATCTAGTGACAAACTGAACCATATGGGAAACAAAAACGTCAAAAATACGCTCCTGCTCAAGGACGGAGTAATGCATGGGCCAACTGGACATGTGCCCCGGGGGAGCCTACAAAAATGACAAAAGTAAAAGGGAAAAACTAAATAAATATATGCCAATGACCGTACACAATAACAATTTACAACTGAATAAAGTTGTGTTTTGGTTCGTGGTGAGGGATATGAAGCGGACGATCAGTGAAGGCGCTAGCAGCAGAAAAACACTTGAAGGCTTATATTTTCCCCATTTATAAGGCTTCGTAGGTTAGGTAAGTTACAATATGTTTTATGTCAAAAGGCAAAAAGCATACATGTACCGGATGGTATGGTTGGCTATACAAGGCAGTTGATCATTGCAACAGACTTAGGCATACAATAATGGCCTCCTGTAATGGCCATGTGTGTCCTGGTAGTGTTTAAGTTTATGTTCAAGCCTCAGCGCATTAATTTAGCCAGCATTTCTGCCAGAAAAGTTATATGACAGCAGTTGGCTATATCATGCAAAAATATACATCACAAGTTGTCAGTGCTTGTTCTCCTGATCAGTAATCAGTGAGATGGATGTCAGAGGCCGCACCTACAGGGGCGACATAACTCAGGAGGTAAGAGCGGTTGTCTGGCAGTCAGACGGTTGCCGGTTCGATCCCCCGCCCTGGGCGTGTCGAAGTGTCCCTGAGCAAGACACCTAACCCCTAATTACTCCCAACGAGCTGATTGGTACCTTGCATGGCAGCCTTTCACCGTTGGTGTGTGAGTGTGTGTGTGTGAATGGGTGAATGAGAGGCATCTATTGTAAAGCGCTTTGGATAAAAGCGCTATATAAATGCAGACCATTTACCTATAATTTGAATGTACACAACTAAAAGCAAATGATTAAATAAATTTCATGTAGGCCTACAGATTAAAGTCTGTTTCTCCCATTTCGTATATAATTATTTTTATAACAGTGGGCAACAGCATCATAAGTCCATATTTCTCCAGTTATTCATCTGCACTGAAAAACAAAATGACACTGCTTTAAATACCAGTCAACGGGATGGTAGGTATGCAATCCCGCCAAGTTGCAGTTTGGCAGGGCGGCATGCCTCGTACCTATACAGCACAGAGACTGTGGCACTTTTTAGGGTTTCTTACAGAAATAACCACAATGACCACAGACTCTCAGCCTTTTAGAACATGAACTGTGCCTGTTCTGTACCTTCTGACCTCGTGGAACAGACAGAATTCACAAACAACTACTGTGTCCACACAATAAAGCCCCAAACTTTTGTTGTATTTTTCCTGCCAGTTACATCACATAGGCTCCAGTGCCACAATCAGTTTTCTCCATTGGACCAACAAAAATGTTGAATACACTACACCTACGTTTACCACACACCTTTTTTGCAGGAAACGAAATCCCTGTGGGAAAATGTGTTGTAAATCTGCCGATAGACACTTCTGGGCTGGCCTACAACAAGCACGAAACAGTCCAGACCCACGTCGCACCTCCTGCGCATGCGCCTACAGAGGTCGTGTGTGTGTGTGTGTGTGTGTGTGTGAGAGTGAGTGAGTGAGTGAGTGAGTGAGTGAGTGAGTGAGTGAGTGAGTGAGTGAGTGAGTGAGAGTGTGTGTGTGTGTGTGTGTGTGTGTGTGTGTGAGTGACTGACTGAGTGTGTGAGTGTGTGTGTGTGTGACTGACTGACTGACTGACTGACTGAGTGAGTGAGTGAGTCTGTGTGTGTGTGTGAGTGACTGACTGACTGACTGAGTGTGTATGTGAGTGATTGAGTGAGTGATCGCAATTTGCGGCGCATAGCAGTCCTGTGGCGCGTGGGAAAAGGCGTCATCACTGTAACACTCTGTTGTGCTGCTTTATTAGACAGAAAAAGTAGGCAACCCTATGCACCTTATCGGAAACAGGTTCTCCATAAATAAGGTCAATAAAGCCTGGCCAGAAATGTTCAGAGTCTCCAGTGGAGCTGCTCAATGGCCAACAATAGAGGATTGTGGTTGTACTGGGCAGCTCCCAGGTGTGAATGTGTATGAGCGTGAAGCAGGGAGTTTCTGCAAAAGAGCATCTGTACTCAGCGACCCTACACTGGGTAAATAAAGGTTGAATAATTTTTTTTTTTTAAAGTAGTCTAAGTTGTTACACGTCGTCATAACCTAACTTTTGCGTAGAGCTAAAGCCGGTGCGTCATGACTAAATTTACAGTGTGACCGTTTTATAGCCCACACGCGTGCAGTCGACCTGATAGTAGCCAATCGGTGTATGAACATGGCTGAAGTGCAATAAACGCGTTTCGTAAAAATGCTTTTAGAGAGGATGAAGTAAAATCTCAAGCGGAATAAAAGGTTACGAAAAAGCACAGTAATGATTAAAAACATGCAATAAAAACCCAGGCGAAAGTAGCTAATTTATGCAACTGTTATGTGTGCAGCACAATGATGGGTAGGATGGAATTTCAAGCATGGATCAGAAAATGCGTGAGTGATTTTCCCACCCACTTAAGTAAATTCATTCAGTCGTTTTTTTTTTTGGTTTGTGTTGTTTTTTGCTCTTCGTTGTTTGTGCTCATTAAACCAAAATCATTACCATTCCGATCATTTATCCCCTGGTTCTGTTTTATTTATCTCTTTATCATTTATCAATGGTTATGTAATTATTTAATGAACTTATCCTTGGAGTATACTCTAAGCTAGTTATTTGCTCTGTCTTGTTCTCAATATCACAGTACACTTCCCGAGAGCGGACCGGCGGTGGGTAAAGTTGCTATTGACGTCTTGTTGGCAGTGTTTGCAGTAGCCTGGTTTATTTGGACTGGACTGGACTGCATTTATATAGCGCTTTTATCCAAAGCGCTTTACAATTGATGCCTCTCATTCGCCAGAGCAGTTAGGGGTTAGGGGTTAGGTGTCTTGCTCAAGGACACTTCGACATGGCCTAGGGCGGGGTTTGAACCGGCAACCCTCCGACTGCCAGACAATCGGTCTTACCTCCTGAGCTATGTCGCCCCGCGAAATAATTTCAGTTTGTAGAAATAATTAAGTTCACCTGAAAAGGCAGTCACTGATAACATTTTTGCGTTTTGACTGACCAGTCCTCTTTTTCCCGGACATTTCTCCTTTTTCGCACTGGAAATATCTGCCCAGACGAGATTTTTAGGTTCCTGAAATGTCCAGTTGGTTTTGCTCATTTTATATATACCGTTTTTATGCGAACACATTGTGTTGTGTTATTTTCATTACGCCCGCCCCATGGCATAATTTATTTTAGATACATTTCAGGACGTCCTTGTAAATAATATTTTCTCTTAAGTGACCTGCCTGGTTAAATAAAGGTTAAATAAAAACGAATACTGATGAAGTCAATTGAATAGAATTAATTTCCTGGAAATTCCACAACCCAAGACAGGGACATGATTGAACTAGGGGAAATTGTCCTTATGCCAGGGCCAGCCCAGTCTTCAGGCCACTGTATAAGGTCTTGTTGTTTTCCATTTTATTTGGCAGGAGTTTCTTTTCTCACAGAAAAAGCTTTTTAAAAAAACAGAAATGCAAGCATGCACATGTTCAGGGGCACTTCAGAAATGGCTTTCTTCCACTCTGCTGTGAAAAACACTAAAAAGAATACAAAATGTGGCAGTTGATTTAAAAAATGTGCTTAAAAAATTGACCTGAGACTTGTGTCACCTACGGAGGGATGAAAGGGTTCCCAAACCTCATAATGCGAGAGTGCCCCCTGTGGTCAGTCAGGCATCTGCAGGACTGCGGAGTGTGAAGAATGTGTCAGCTGGTGCAGTAGGACCTGTTTGATTTAGGATAAATCCCTTCCTGTTTCCTTCTAGGAGCTGCAGTTCTGAACACCTTTGAGCAGCAGTATGATGCAGGCAGGAGTCTGTCTGAGACGGGACACTGAGACAACACTACCAGAGCTCACTGAGCAGCACAGGACCAGACAGAATGAAGAGGAACTCAGTGAACTGGAGGCTGTCCACACAGCAGAGTCAGAGACGGAGTGTGCTGCACCAGGACTCAACACACTGGAGCCAGAGTGTGTTACAGCACACAGCAGGGTCAGTGATGTACATCAGAGACACTCATCACTTATTAAAACAGAAACTGATCTGGGCTCCACCCACACTGGGGATCTTATTAAGACAGAGAGCCTTGACCGTACAGAGCTGGGATATGTAACCCATCTGCATCCTGACCAAATCAAAACAGAGGCTGATGATGGAGAATACCTTCATGCAGAACACATCAGTGACTTGCACATTAAATGTGTTGATATGAAATCTGATCAAATGAAGTGTGAATCCAGTGAAAGTTTAATGAGTGATCTCATTAATCCTGTGATGACAGGAGCTGGTTTTGACCAAAAAAACCAGTCTGAATCGGGGCAATGTGCAGGAGAGCCAAGCCCAAGCTGTAAAAAAGAGCAAATTCATGATCTGCAAACCAAATGTGGGGACTTAACTCATCACTGTGAGGTAAACAATGAAAATAATCAGACCAGTCCACAGTGTACACAGTGTGAGAAATGTTTTCAGAGAACATCTGATTTAAACTCACACCTGAGAACTCACACGCGTGAAAAGCCCTACAAATGTTCTGATTGTGGGAAGTGCTTTTGCAAAATGTCTCACTTAAGTATCCACCAGAGAATTCATACGGGTGAAAAGCCCTACAAATGTGTTCAGTGTGGGAAGTGTTTTTCCCAAACATCTCAATTAAGTATCCACCTGAGAATCCATACAGGTGAAAAGCCCTACAAATGTACCCAGTGTGGGAAGTGTTTTTCTCAGATATCTCATTTAAATTGCCACCAGAGAATTCATACAGGTGAAAAGCCCTATGAGTGTACCCAGTGCGGAAAGTGCTTTTCCACAATATCTCATTTAAATTCCCACCAGAGAATTCATACAGGTGAAAAGCCCTACAACTGTATTCAGTGTAGAAAGTGTTTTAGTACAAATTCTGCCTTAAAAATACACCTGAGAATTCATACAGGTGAAATGCCATGCAAGTGTACACAGTGTGGGAAGTGTTTTAGTTCAAATTCTGCTTTAAATCTACACTTAAGAAAACATACAGGTGAAAAGCCATACAAGTGTACACAGTGTGAGAAATGTTTTAGTACAAATTCTGCTTTAAAACTACACCTGAGAATTCATACAGGTGAAAAGCCCTACAAATGCCCTCAGTGTGGCAAGTGTTTCTACCAAATATGTCATTTAAGTTGCCACCAGAGAATTCATACAGGTGAAAAGCCTTATAAGTGTACACAGTGTGGGAAGTGCTTTTCCAAAATATCTAATTTAAACAGCCACCAGATAATTCATACAGGTGAAAAGCCATACCAGTGTACACAATGTGGGAAGTGTTTTAGTACAAATTCTACTTTAAATAAACACCTTAGAATTCATACAGGTGAAATGCCATACAAATGTACACGGTGTGACAAATGTTTTAAGACAAAATCAAATTTGTATTCTCACCTGAAAATACATACAGGTGAAAAGCCATATCAGTGCACCCAGTGTGAGAAGTGTTTTAGTTCAAATTCTGCTTTAAATCTCCACCTGAGAATTCATACAGGTGAAAAGCCCTACAAATGCACTCAGTGCGGCAAGTGTTTCTCTCGATCAGGTACATTAAATAAACACAAGAAGAGTCATACAGGTGAAAAGTCTTACATATGTTCCCAGTGTGGGAAGTGCTTTTGGACCACTACTCATTTAAATCGCCACCAGAAAATTCATTCAGGTGAAACGTCCTAGAAGTGCACCCAGTGTAGGAACTGTCTTTTACAAGATTGAATCTATATTAACACCGTAAAATTGATATAAGTGAAAAATTTCCTTCTGATCTACTTTATATTTTAGTGCATCATTTGTATGATGCACTGTGTGTGGGAAGGGTGGGGCCCAAACAGTATTCAAGAACAAACTGATAATTTGTGTAATTTGATAAATTCCCTTCATAGTTTTAAGACAGCCCACCCTGTTGTGGTTTCCAAATTCTTATTTGGTGGGTGTTTAGTTTGAGCTGAAGGAGTGAATGAAAGGTGGAAAGCCAAACATTTTGCAGTGTTTATTACAGCGCACTTTATAGTTCTGATATACTTATTGTATTTTGGATAGACATATGAAAATACAGCCCAGTGACTGAAGCAAACTGGGATACGATTTTCTTTTTCTAACAAGTGTTCATAACCGTTGTATTTTTTTAAATTTAGAAAACGTCATTTTAATTTATTGTAAACGTACAATGTGATTCCTTGGAGATGGAAGGTTGATATTCTGTGGGGATGAAATTGACGCCAGTGTAATTTGTTTGAAAGCAACAATGTGAGTTTTTAATGTAGAAAGAAACATTGTAATGTCTATTTCAAATGCATTCTGAAAATGTACTTGACATTACTGGCCTTTTCAGTTGTTCTGTTGCCACTGTAGAGGCTGTAATGTGTATCTCAGCTAAACCTGAGCACTATTCTACAGACTGTATGTTTTATCACGTGTAAGTTGAAGAACTTTGTTCCCCCTCTGTGTTTCATCTTTATTTTTCTATGTTGTAAATTAATTTGTATGAAATCGTTTTACACTCTGAATGCACATACCAAGTTCTTTGCTATGTAAATTTCTCTATGAACTGTACAAATGTCAGTATAAAATGTCCTTCACTGTGTCATTTCTTTCTCCTTCACTACCTGTTTTTAAAGGTAGTTTAATTCCTGCTGCACATAACTTGTAACACTTTGTGCATTTGACTCATAAGAGGTGTGTAATTTGACTCATACGAGGTGTGTAATCTCTTAATCATTTTAAACATTTAAAATTTGTCTGTACATATAAAGATTTTTAATTTCACCTATCTCAAATTAAAATAAATAACGGTATTGATTATGAAAATATGATGTACTCCAGTAGTAAAACTGAAGAGTAACACTCATCTGATTAAATTACTGCACATTCTGAAAAATCCATTTTATGCTTATTTTATTGAGTTAGAATCCTTTGCAGGAGCAAAAGATTTGTATTCCCAAATATGCAAATGTGGGTGGGTGTGTTGTAGTTATATATTTGTATATATTTAGTATATATTTGGTAGGAACAGACGAGCAATGTTGGGCTGAAGGGCCTGTTCTCGTCTTGCGTTATGTTATACCCTAACAAAGTTCCTGGGGCAAATACATTGGGTCTCATTCACGAAATGTGTACAATCACACATTTGACCGTAAGAACATTTCCAAGAACATGTCGGCATTCATCTTTTTTTCCCCTCCGTATTTGTTAATGGCTGTTTCCTTATGCTAATCACGTGGACAACATTTCGCATAAAATTTACAAACAGTCAGAATTCATCATCTCATACACCTGGGATATGCACAAAAACAAAGGTCTGCACAGGTATCATGAATCCCATATTGGCTTTTCTCAGGAACATTTTTAAGAACGAAAGTTCGTTTAGTGAATAGGCCCATTTTCTTAAGCTCATCCAATTCTCTTAGTTTACCTTTGTTTTAACTCTCAGGCAATTTGCAATTGTTGCCAAATGAATTACTTCAGCAATTATTCTGTGTGTTTGTGTTATATTTTATCAAATCACAAGACAGTTGTCATCTTTGAAGAAAATGGACATTGCTAAACTTTATGACAAAGTTAATGTTAGCTGCTGCCAATGCAACCTATACGCGTTTAAATAGGCTATAGTAAGAACAAGCATATAACATGCCATTTGCTGCAATGGCCTTCGTCATACATTATTAACCGATGTTTATTAACATTTACGAGGACAGTGTTAACATTATTGGTGAGTTCATATTTAACGTCATAATGCTTTAATCGCTATTGATCATCCGCAATAACATTGGTTTAATATCCGTCCACCCATACCGGCTTATCCTGGGCAGGGTCGCGGGGGATGCACGAGCGTATCCCAGCCTGCATTCGGCGAAAGGCAGGCATTGGATTAATATAAGCTAATTATCTAATATTTCTCTTACATTGCTGGTAGAAATGTAAATTGTATCCATTGTATCTCGAATCATATTGAGAGATGACATCGGGTAAGTATAGACTGGTTTTAACAGTTTAAGATGGGAAAACAGGTTGATTTTTTTGCTGACAATTTCTTAAACGAACATGACTGTAAATAAGTCATAAATAAATAAGCATGACAGTTAGCATTATTTTCGTATGTCAATATTCTTGAATTGATTTATTCAACCAACCATTTCCAAAGGGCGTATAACATTATTCCAGATGTTAAGCCGGGCACCCACCGCACGCGTATCGGCCGCGAGCGCACTACGCGCGTAACTGAAGCGTAGTTGAAGTACTGTTATTACAACGGCAGCGGGCGACGTCGTCTCCACCAGATGCGAACGCGTCGCGTACCGGCTGCGAAGCTCGCGCGACACAAGCGAACTGAAGCGTAGTTTTTCGCTTCAGTTCTATTTTTTCGGCTTGTCGCGCGTCACGATGGCCTGTTTATACACAGAAATATGCTCTAAAATGCTAGGTATACATGCTCTGATTTATATTTCATTCTTATATTACTGGGGGTGTGTCCCTAGTTACCTCCCAGATATTTTTTAAGCAGCTAAAAAAATACAAGCCTTTTCGTTTTGTAAAAATAAATAAATAACTGGAACCTGGGGGAAAGCCAAACTTAGTTTCGCTGTCTTATTTTCCGGAGGGGGTGGGGTAAATTTGAAAATACACCACAGAAAGACGTAGGCTATTGAGTGACGTAAAAGGGAATGCACCGAGCAGCGGTTTGTTAGCTCGAGTATTGGAAGATAGTTTTTAACCAACCATTGCTCAGCCTATTTGACTTCTCCGATGTCTTCGTTCGCTGTGCTTTCAAAAAGGGCTTGTTAATAAAAATCAGATAATCCACAGAGCTTTTAAAAAATCAGATTATTTAGTGGTCTTGCCGATGAAAATGCACCTATTTTATAAATGAAGTTGTAAGCAAGCCTTTATTGCACTTGTACTTCAAAGCTTCCGGTGTTCATGGCGTTGTGGTGTTCATATCCCTTCAAGATTAAAACTGTTACTGACTTTTTCATGATTAGCTGATTTTACTAAATCTGATCCTATAAATGTTTTGACGTGAATGGCAAGACAACACGGGAATTCCCAATGGTTGATTACGGATTATTTATTATTATTATGATCATTACATATTCTTCATGAAATTGGCACGCTTGTTAACCAAGCAAATAAATTAATACAGTTTGAGATTGATTGTTATGCAGGCTACGTTGCGATTTAAGTTTATAGTACTTCTTGAAAGCGTTTACTTTCTCACGTAGGCTATTTACGAGTTAACGAAATATTACCAAATTAACAAACTGAAAAAGGTCTCTCACCAAAGTATTCACTTAACCCATAATCAACAGTCGTGAACAAACGTGAAATACACGATGTAAAAGCCCACTGCAGACTGCGAGAACTACTAGGAATATATAGCTTTTACGCAAGCCTTTGCGCGACACAAACGGAACCAGTGGAGACACCCTACGCGTCGCGCCGTGCTGCTTCGCCCTGCTGTTTACGCGACGCATACGCGACGCGTGCGGTGGGTGCCCGGCGTTAGTGTTTACACTGCCATAATATGAGCATTGGGAAACAAGTACTCCGGTCAATTGAAGTGACAAATTCGTTTCACTATTATACGGAATTGTGTCTGAATTAGCCTGTGTGACATGCAAAGAACTGGCAATAGATTGTAGGCTACCACAAAATATACCACAGTACGCCTACATGAGGTGAATTAGTGATTTGTATGATCGTGGTTGACTACCGACACATCAGGATTCTGGAATTACAGTAAATTGCTTTTTTGGGTGTACGATGAGATGTTTACTTTGATCGAACGTTGCTGGTTGCATATTAATTGGTAAATCAAAGCAAATAGCAACCAGGTACATATTTGTATTCTGTAGGCCCTACCATCAAAATGACGTCCTATGTCTTTTCCTAACCACTTTTCCTTGACCTCGATGGAAAGCGTCATGAGGTTAAGGAAAGATTTGAAGGAGAATTCAAAAGCACTTAGGAAAAGACAACCGCGGTGCTAAGAGAATCCGACTGTACTTACACTAGGCTATGTGATTATGCGACGGTGGATGTTATTGACGTCCGTCTGCCGTGGTAAAACTACAATGTTCCGAAGATGGACTACTAAAAGCGCATCTTAGATACTTCTTACCGTGTTGTTTCATGCAGGCTATATAAACGTGGACAACCCGGTGACATATATTACTTCATTACCAAGGGTGGAATTGAAAAAAGGAATATAGGCTACCAGTCACAAAAGTGAAACGAAATGGTTATCACATTGAGAATGGTTGCTCACGCTCACCCTCCTGTCCACTAATTTAAACGTTTTTTATTAGAACAAGCTTGATTTCTTGCTATTTGCTTGCTAGCTAACACGAGTAACATGAGACATTTATAAACAATTAGTTATTCTAATATGGGAAGACTCAAGTAAGAAAATGAACACAGATGGAAGTTTAAATGCTATGAAAACTATGTCTTTGAGCCAGTGATCCTCACTCCAGGTGTTGAAGAGTTGCTGGCTCTGCTGGCTTTTGTTGCAGGGGTGTCAGATCTTATGTAAATAGGGCCAGTTTGGATGCAGGTTTTTGTTTTACCCCAGCACCAAGACACCTGATTCTACTTAATGTCTTGATTCGTGAATTCATCATATTTTCTATATTTGGTACCATTTTTATTTTAAGATATTTGAAATTACTTTTTAAAAACCTCTGTGTATTCAAACACATTGAAAATGTTTAAAATTATGTACACCCCGAAATATGAGTCAAATGTGTTTCTTGCACAACTAGAGATGTGAGTTACGGGCAACACAAATTAAAAATTTATAAATGATAATAAAGTGATGAAGGTAACAATGACAGTGAAGGACATATGAGCACAAAAGTCTTTGTATTTGCACAGTCAAATGTAGAATTATTTCATAAACAATTATTCAAATCCCACATTGAAAAATAAGGAGTGAAACAAAGATCCCCAACTGATAGCTGAGATAAAATATTCTGTTAGAAGTATAATGGTCAGCTTTAGCTGACATACTCATTAAAGCCTCTAAACTGTGTGTAGAAGGACTGAAAAGGGCAACAGTGTCAAGTTCATTTTCAGAATACAAGCTTTCACAACACATTGCCATTACATTAAACCAATTTTCAAAATAAAATTTCACAACCACAAACTATCACTGTTCAATCGACAAAGAATTACATTTAACATATACATTTTATTAACAAAACATGTCATAAACACTAGTTCAGGTGTCTGTCCAAAATACCATCAGAAAGGAATATCAGGAGGAGAGCAACAAACAACACTACTACAACACTCTCTCTTCACTTCGTCAATTCAAATATAACACCCACAAGTAAGAATTTGGAACACAACAGGGTTTACATGAAGGGATTTTTATAGAGATTGTCTACCTTCTCTTATCAGTTGTTCTTTTAAATTTGACATGGTATTTTGAAACACTTCCACACAGCGCATACATACATTGTAAAGATCATTTCATAAAACACTACATGAGTAATTTGTCAGGTTACACCTGTAGGAATTCTTCTTGGCCATAAACATGACATTTTTGTCAAAACATTAAGTACGTGTGAAAGACTGTCCACTCCAATTTTCATTGCTTAAATTATATGAGATTTGTAGAAAAATCTCATTTCTCACACAGAGTGCTTTTCAAATTACTTGCAGCCAAAAAGCACTTCCCAAACTGAAGACATTTTTAAGACTTTTCACCTGTATGAATTTTCTGGTGCCAATTTAAATGAGATATTTGGGAAAAACACTTCCCGCATTGAGTACATTTGTAAGGCTTCTCACCTGTATGGATTCTCAGGTGTTGATTTAAACCAGATTTGTTATTAAAACACTTCTCACACTGTGTACACTTGTATGGCTTTTCACCGGTATGAATTCTCAGGTGGTAATTTAATCTAGTTATATGGGAAAAACACTTGGCACACTGCGTACACTTGTATGGCTTTTCACCTCTATGAATTCTCAGGTGTGTATCTAAATAAGATTTTGTGTTAAAACACTTCCCACACTGAATGCATTTGTATGGTTTTTCACCTGTATGAATTTTCTGGTGGCAATTTAAATTAGATATTTGGGAAAAACACTTCCCGCATTGAGTACATTTGTAAGGCTTCTCACCTGTATGGATTCTCAGGTGTTGATTTAAAGCAGAACTAGCACTAAAACACTTCCCACATTGTGTACACTTGTATGGCTTTTCACCTGTATGTATTCTTTTATGGTTATTTAAATTAGATTTTTCAGAAAAGCCCTTCCCACACTGATGACATGTGTAGGGCTTTTCACCTGTATGAATTCTCTCGTGACTACTTAACTGACCTGCTTGGGAATAACACTTCCCACACAGAATACATTGGTAGGGCTTTTCACCGGAATGAATTCTCATGTGTTTTTTCAAACAAGAATTTGTACGAAAACACTTCTCGCACTGAGTACACTTGTATGGCTTTTCACCTGTATGAATTCTCTGGTGGCAATTTAAATGACCTATTTGGGAAAAGCACTTCTTGCATTCAAAACATCTGTAGGGCTTTTGAACTGTATGAATTCTGAGGTGTGTATTTAAATCATATCTTGTATGAAAACACTTCTTACATTGTATGCACTTGTATGACTTTTCACATTTATTTCTGTGAATAACCTTGTATTGAAAGACATTCAAAGGGCTTGGGTTTTTACTTGACTTAATTAAAGGGGGTTCAATTATCACATTCATTCTCTGAGAATGTATATGTTTGCTGCAACTGCTTGTACTTTTATGGATAAATGTGGTCTGATTATTTTCATTGTTTATGTCACAATGATGATTTATGGATTCTTCTTTTTCACAGTTTCGGTTTGGCTCTCCAGGAGATTGCCTTGGTTCAGTCTGGTCTCCGTCATCAACACCAGCTTCAATAATAAGATCACTCACTAAACTTTCACTGTATTCACACTTCATTTGATTAGATTTAATATTAACACAATCAATATCTTGTAAGTCACTGATGTGTTCTGACTTAAAGTATCCTCCATCATCAGCTTCTGTTTTAATTTGGTCATGATGCAGATGGGCTACATATCCCAGCTCTGTACTGTCTAGGCTCTCTGTCTTAAGATCCCCAGTGTGGGGGAAGCCCAGATCAGTTTCTGTTTTAATAAGTGATGAGTGTGTGTGATGTACATCACTGACCCCGCTGTGTACTGTAACACACTCTGGCTCTGACTCTGCCATGTGGAAAGACTCCAGTCCACTGAGCTCCTCTTCTTTCTGTCTGATCCTGTGCTGCTCAGTGAGCTCTGGTAGTGTTGTCTCAGTGTCCTGTCTCAGACAGACTCCGCCCTGCATCATACTGCTACTCAAAGGTGTGCAGAAGTGCAGCTCCTGAAGGGAAACAGGGGAAGGGATTTAGCTTTAATAATTCCTACTGAAGCAGCTGACACATTCTTTAGACCCTGCTGTCCTGCAGATGCCTGACTGACCACAGGAGGCACTCACGCATCATGAGGAGGGAGAAACCCTTCTTCCCTCCCTGGGTGATACCAAGTTTCAGGTCAATTTTTAAATCAGTTTTAAATTCATCTGCCATATTTGATGTTCTTTTTTGTGTGTTTTTTCTTCCACAGCGTGGAAGTCGTTTACAAAGTGCCTCAAAACATGCATGCTTTGTATGTAAAATCTATGCCACCAAATTACAAGAAACAATATTGAATATCTTGTGTGAACATGTGAAGAACTTTGTGAATTCTGTCTAATAAAAAGATGTCAGAAGGTGCAGAAATAAATGTTTTTAAGGGCTCAGAGTCTGTGGTCATTCTGGTTATTTATGTAGGGAATCCTGAAAAGTGCCAAACTCTCGGCGCTGTGTAGGCATGGGGCATTCCGCCACTCCAAGGCGTCATTTGGCGGGATGTCATTCCTGCCATCCCAATTTTAGGACAGCGCTTCGGGAGTTGAGTCGAAAGTGCAGCGAGGGGTCACAGTGATAGATTCGCTTGCAGTCGCATCTGTCTAAGGGTACAGGTGCGTACCAAAAAAATTGTGTATCAACTTACTAGAGATTTAAATTAACGGACACGAAAAACAGAACGAATTTGTCAGAACTACAACGGTTTGTATTTATAACTAGCCTACTGTGTCATACAACACCACAAAAAAGGAGATGAAACGATGGGCGGTTGGCTACCAAACAAAAATAAAGCGAATTGGAGTATCAATGTTCACTTAAATTATACGCAAATTAAATGCAAACCTAACTAACTACACAAACTCTAACTTCGCCTAAAATAACCGGTAACACAGGCAGTGACACAACCATACAACTCGCCCAAATCTACCTAATGAAAAACAGCTTACCCGATTTTCCCCCAGTTTTCCGAATAAAAGGACAATAAACCCAATAAGCAATTATCAGAATCCTCGAACCGGTCACAAAGTCAGTGCACGGAAGAAGACAGACTTAAAGACAGGGAAATAATAAAACTCGAATCTAGAGCAACTAATAATACTTATAATGGGACGATAACGTCATGAATAAGCCAAAACTGCGTTTCGTTTTTTTTAATATCTCCATCATCATCTTAGCTTTTTTTTGGCGGTTTAAAAACAAGAATTGGTAATTTACCGCCACCTACTGGCCTGGAGTGGGACCCAAAGTCAGCTGTAACTACTTCCCAAAGAAAGTAAACTAACCCCAAATCAACACCATATCCTATTCAAATAAAGAAAAAAATAAACAAATAAATATATCCAAAATCCACTAAACCAACCAGCAGTTAGCCTATATAAAAAGAAAAGCATTGTGGCAGTTTTTTAAAAATGGCATAAACACATTATTTCTGCTAATATACTGATATGCAATCTATGATCATTATCTTCTTTGGATACTTCTTGCATTTTCAATTTTTTGGCATTTTTTCATTGCCAAAAATATTAAATTCCATTATTTTTGTTTCATGTAAACCTCTACATATCAAACATCAAAATATTCTCCAGACATGGGGCTGTAAATTTCAATTCCCAAGAAAGTCTGTGTGTGACAAGAAATTATGATCAGGCTGTATCTCAAAATTTCAAACGATGCTACAGCTTTGATGGAGAGCCTTGACTAATATTTTAATTGGTATTTGGATACACACAATGTACGTATATGCCTACCAACATCATCAGAGAAACATTAAACAATTTATATATTATGCTGATGCTGTTGATGATGCTGGTACCAATGACAGTTAATGTCATTAAATAACATGTAAATGTTAATAAATTGTTTGATTGTATTAAGCTTCAGACTCCAGCAGTTATTTCTAGCCCAATTTGGTGACAATGTGCCAAATGACCCAAGACTAGCTTACAAAAGTAGGTTTGGCAAAAAAAATTCTAAAAGGCAGAAAATCAAATGTTCCGCAAATTAAATTGGGAATTTAATTTGCTTCGCCGTGAGTCAAGGAATCGGTAGAAAATTATTTTGATTCCAGAGTTTTTGTTGTTGAGAATTTCAATTCTAGACAGTTGAGGAGTTAGGAGCCAAAACATAAATGCTTGTATTGCACTGTCACCATCTGGCCATTAGAAGTCACTGCAATGACCTGAATAGTGCGGGGCTACAGGCACATACCAGCCAAGTACCACTGCTCCGCGATACACAGGTATGCATCCAATTCATTTTAGGGTAAGAATAATAATCACTAATAATAATAATAAAAAACAAAACAATAGGGTTCTAGCAGCTTCATTAAAAGTGAATTGCAAATAACTCAAAAGAAGCATGGAATCGATTCATCAGAATGTCTAGGAATTGAATCAGATGAACGTTGGAAACGTATTTACCCTATTTAGCTTAACTACCATAAGTACATCGTATTTTGCATATTTGATACCATTCTTTATTTTAAGATATTTGAAATTACTTTTTAAAAACCTCGGTTTATTCAAACAAACTGAAAAGGTTTAAAATTATTTTTTGCAATGAAATCCTTAAAAAATGAGTCAAATGTGTTTCTTGCACAATTAGAGATGTGAGTTACGGGCAACACAAATTAAACATTTATAAATGATAATAAAGTGATGAAGGTAACAATGACAGTGAAGGACATATGAGCACAAAAGTCTTTGTATTTGCACAGTCAAATGTAGAATTATTTCATAAAGAATATTCAAATCCCACACTGAAAAATAAAGAGTGAAACAAAGATCCCTAACTGATAGCTGAGATAAAATATTCTGTTAGAAGTATAATGATCAGCTTTAGCTGACATACTCATTAAAGCCTCTAAACTGTGTATAGAAGGACTGAAAAGGGAAATAGTGTCATGTTCATTTTCAGAATACAAGCTTGCATTGCCATTACATCCAAACAATTTTCAAAATTTTCAAAATAAAATTTCACAACCACAAAATATCGCTGTTCAATCGACAAAGAATTACATTAAATGACATTTTTTGATTAACAAAACATGTCATAAACACTAAATCAGATGTCTGTCCAAAATATCATCAGAAAAGAATATCAGGATATCTTCTTTTATTACCAGGTTGTTCTTTTAAATTTGATGGATATTTGAAACACTTCCCACACTGTGCAGTGCATCATGTAAAGGATAATTTCATAAAACACTGCATGAGTACATTTGTCAGGTTACATCTGTAGAAATTCTTCTAGGTCATAAACATGACATTTTTGTTAAAACATTAAGTACGTGTGAAAGACTGTCCACTTGTAGGAATTTTCATAGGTTAATTTGAGATTTGTAGAAAAATCTCATTTCCCACACAGGGTGCTTTTCAAATTACTCGCAGCCAAAACGCACTTCCTGAACTGAAGCCATTTTTAGGACTTTTCACCTGAATGAATTTTCTGGTGGCAATTTAATTTAGATACTTGGGAAAAACACTTCCCGCATTGAGTACATTTGTAAGGTATCTCACCTGTATGGATTCTCAGGTGTTGATTTAAAACAGAATTTGCAGTAAAAGACTTCCCACACTGTGCACACTTGTATGGCTTTTCACCTGTATGAATTCTCTGGTGGTAATTTAAACTAGATATATGGGAAAAACACTTCTCACACTGTGTACACTTGTACGGCTTTTCACCTGTATGTATTCTTTTATGGTAATTTAAACTAGATATCTGAGAAAAGCTCTTCCCACACTGATGACATTTGTAGGGCTTTTCACCTGTATGAATTCTCTGGTGGCTACTTAACTGACCTGCTTGGGAATAACACTTCCCACACAGAATACATCGGTAGGGCTTTTCACCTGAATGAATTCTCATGTGTTTTTTCAAGCAAGAATTTGTACGAAAACACTTCTCGCACTGAGTACACTTGTATGGCTTTTCACCTGTATGAATTCTCTGGTGGCAATTTAAATGACCTATTTGGGAAAAGCACTTCTTGCATTCAAAACATCTGTAGGGCTTTTCACCTGTATGAATTCTGAGGTGTGCATTTAAATCATATTTTATACGAGAACACTTATTTTCACCGTTTCTGTCACAGTGATGATTTATGGATTCTTCTTTTTCACAGTTTGGGTTTGGCTCTCCGGGAGATTGCCTTAGTTCAGTCTGGTCTCTGTCATAAACACCACCTTCATTCATAAGATCACTCACTGAACTTTCACTATATTCACACTTCATTTGATTAGATTTAATATTAACACAATCAATATCTTGTAAGTCACTGATGTGTTCTGCCTTAAGATATCCTCCATCATCAGCCTCTGTTTTGATTTGGTCAGGATGCAGATGGGTTACATATCCCAGCTCTGTACTGTCTAGGCTCTCTGTCTTAATAAGATCCCCAGTGTGGGGTGAACCCAAATGAGTTTCTGTTTTAATTAGTGATGAGTGTGCGTGATGTACATCACTGATGTGTTCTGCCTTAAGGAATCCTCCATCATCAGCTTCTGTTTTAATTTGGTCAGGATGCAGATGCGTTACATATCCCAGCTCTGTACTGTCTAGGATCTCAGTCTTAATAAGATCCCCAGTGTGGGGTGAGCCCAGATCAGTTTCTGTTTTAATCAGTAATGTGTGTGTATGATGTACATCACTGACCCTGCTGTGTGCTGTAACACACTCTGGCTCCAGTGTGTTGAGTCCTCCTGCAGCACACTCTGTCTCTGACTCTGCCATGTGGACAGGCTCCAGTCCACTGAGTTCCTCTTCTTTCTGTCTGATCCTGTGCTGCTCAGTGAGCTCTGGTAGTGTTGTCTCAGTATCCTGTCTCAGACAGACTCCTACCTGCATTATACTGCTGCTCAAAGGTGTGCAGAACTGCAGCTCCTGAAGGGAAACAGAGGAAGGGGTTTAGCCTTAATAAAACAGCTCCAACTGCAGCAACTGACACATTCTTTACACTCCGCAGTCCTGCAGATGCCTGACTGACCACAGGAGGCGCTCACGCATCATGAGGAGGGAGAAGCCCTTCTTCCCTCCCTGGGTGATACCAAGTTTCAGGTCAATTTTTAAATCACAGTTTTAAATTAATCTGCAACATTTAATGTTCTTTTTTGTGTTTTTTCTTAAAACAGCAGGGAAGTCATTTACAAAGAGCCTCAAAACATGCGTGCTTTGTATATAAAATCTATGCCACCAAGTTACAAGAAACAATATTGAATCTTAGCTCACACTTAAACTTAAACAAGCTGTATTCCAAAGAAATGTTGCCCAGTGTTTCCCCTAGGTTTGGGGCTTTATTGTATGAACATGTGAAGAAGTTTGTGAATTATGTCTGCTGAAAAGATCTCAGAAGGAGCAGAAATAAATGTTTTTAAGGGCTCAGTCTGTGGTCGTTGTGGTTATTTATGTAGTGAATCCTGAAAAGAGCCAAACTCTTGGCGCTGTGTAGGTATTGGGGCATGCCGACACGCCAAGGCGTAACTTGGCGGGATTGCATGCCTACCATCCCAATTTTAGGACAGCGCTCTGGGCTTTGAGTCGAAAGTGCAGCGAGGGGTCACAGTGATAGATTCGCTTGCAGTCACATCTGTCCAGGATGTGTTACGACTAGGTAACCAAGATGGTCTAAGGGTACATGGGCGTAGCAAAAAATTGTATAGCGACTTACTAGTGATTAAAATTAACGGGCATGAAAAACAGAACGAACTACAACGTTTCGTATTTACAACGACTGCGTCATACAAGACCACAATACAGGAGATCAAACAATGAAAAACGGCGGTTGGCTACCAAACAAAAATAAATAAAGCGAACTGGAGTGTCAATGTTGACTCAAATTATACGCAAACTAGTTAGTGCTAATAAAATAAAATAATGCAAATAAAATACGGGAAAATATTCCGAACCTAACTAACTAGACCAACTCTAACTCGCCTAAAATAACCAGAAACGCAGGCTGTGGTAATTGCCCCAACCATACAACTCGCCTAAATCTACCTAATGAAAAACAGCTTACCTGATTTCCCCCTCGTTTTCCAAATAAAACGGCTATAAACCCAATCTGCAAAATCAATAATCAGAATCCTCGAATCAGTCACAAACTCGGCGCACGGAAGAAGACAGAGTTAAACAAAGACAGAAAAATAATAAAACTCGAATCTAGAGCAACGAACAATACTTACTATAGGACGATATGCTCAAGAATGAGCCGATCGGCCAAAACTGGGCTTCGTTTTTTTCTCGCCATCATCTTCTTTGCCGTTTTTGGAGTTTAAAAAACAAAACTGGCCATTTACCGCCCCCTACTGGTCTGGAGTGTGACCCAACGACAGCTGTAACTACTCCCCAAAAAAAGCAAATGAACCCCAAATCATATCCTACTCAAAGAAAAAACAAACAAACAAATAAAATAAAGATACTAAACTCCACTAAACCAGCACGCAGTTATATAAACAGAAAAGCAAAGAAAATATAACACAAATAAATAATAATTACCTGAAATCCTACACCCTCATAAGAAGTCCTGTTTCCCTAAGGAAGCTAAACAAATGCCTGTTTATGGGGCTGTAAATTTCAATTCCCAAGAAAGTCTGTGTGTGACAAGAAATTATGATCAGGCTGTATCACAAAATTTCAAACTATGCTACAGCTTTGATGGAGAGCCTTGACTAATATTTTAATTGGTATTTTGATACACACAATGTATGTATATGCCTACCAACATCATCAGAGAAACATTAAACAATTTATATATTATGCTGATGCTGTTGATGATGCTGATGCCAATGACAGTTAATAACATGTAAATGTTAATAAATTGTTAATACAATGTCAAATAATGTTTGAAATATTGCAGGTAATGGCATTTTTTGATAAGCTCAATTTGTAGCATAGTAAGTGCGCTTGGATTGGATTGGCAGAAGCCTCATATTAATTTTGTTGAAAAGCTTACTGGTGTCCTTTCTTTCCGCTGATGACAACTGATTAAAAACACAGACATGCGATTCACTGTTTCACAAAGATTCACTGCTGAAAATAAATATTACATCACTGCATTTGCCAACAAGGCAAATTCCTCCTGAGAGTGCAAAAGTAAAATGGACTTTGAAAACTGAAGATCAGATGACAATGTGTTTGGCCCAAGGTACTTCTGCTAGGGTTTAATGGCCACTCATCCACCCAAATTTGTATTTTTGGGACTACAAATACTTCTCTCCTGGAAACTTCATAAATGAAGTGTAAAATGCATTCTTCAGAATGTCTAGTAATTGAATGGGAGTTAGAAAATGGGCAGCATGGTTTGAGTTTGAATCCCAATTGAGGATTTTTCTCCTCTCCCCCCATGAGAGTTTCCATCAGGTACTCTGGATTCCTCCTACAATCCAAAGACATGCTGTAGGTTAACTGGAGCCTAAATTGCCTTTAGTTATGACTGAGTGAATGGTGTGGGGTAACTTGTGAGATAATAGATGGGTGGCGTGTTAAAAAACATATTTTCCCTATTTGGTTTAACTATCAATTATTAATTTTTAGATATTACTTAAAAAAAACTTTGTATACGAACAAATTGAAAATGTTTAAAATCAAAAGAATTCACACCCCAATGTGAGTCAAATTTATTTGTTGTACCATTAGTGTTATGAGTTACATGCAACAGGAATCGAACTAAAATTAGAGTAAAAGAGAAAGCAACAGTGACACAGTGAAGGACATGAGTTTTCACAGAAATTTACATGGTTTAGAGGCCTTGGTTTGAGCACATTCACAGTGTAATAAACATCAACTGTTTTGTCCGGTAAAAAAGCTGAAGCTGAATTATCAGCTTTAGCTGACATACACATTACTGCCTCTACACTGCCAATACAAGACTGTAAGTTAGCAATGTACGTTTACATTTTTTTCACATTTTGCATCCAGTTTTCACATCTTTCACACTTTTCTTTCTAACAAATTTTACACTGGTGTCAATTTCATCACCACAAAATATCACCCATCAATCCACAAAGAATTACATTTTACACTGACAAGATATAAAAATAATTTTTTTTGAAGAACAATTGCCAAACACTTCTTATGAAAGGAAACTGGCATCTGTCTTTGCCTCAGTCATTGTGCAGCGTTTCAGATTTCTGTTCAAAATAAGATGAGCCAGGAGGCCCAGGAGAGTAAGTATAAACTAGGCCACGACCAGCTTTTTAAAATGTTCAGCTTACCGCCTTTCATTAACTCCTTCCACTAAAAAAAAAAAACACTCCACACACAGGAAACCACCAAAAATGGAGGGATTTTTAATGATGAATTATCAGGGTGCTCTTCTAAATTTGATGGATATTTGAAACACTTCCCATACACAGGGCATTATGTAAGTATGCTCTCACAAAACCATACATGAGAACATTCATCAGGATATCTTTAGGAATTCTGTTTTGGTCATTAAAAGGAGATTTTTTTCTTTTGTTTTAAAATTAGGTAGATCTGAAAGACTTTTCACCTGTGTGAATCATAGGCATGAATCAAAAGTAAACTTTGTAGAAAAACACTTCCCACACTTGTTGCCCTCCTCAGACTTTTTACCTGAAGGAATTCTCTTGTGGCGATTTACATGATTTGTGGTCAAAAAGCACTTCTCACACTGAGAACACATGCTTTTTGCCTGTTTGACTCTTCTGTGTGTATTTAATGTAGTAGACTGAGAAAACCACTTACCACACTAAATGCATCAGTAGGAATTCTCAAGAGGAGCAAAATTTGAACTAAAACTAGTCTCACACGGTACACTTGTATGGCATTCCACCTGCATGAATTTTCTGATGGCAAGTTAAATGACACTTCCCACACCGAGGACATTTGTAGGGCTTTACACCCGTATGAATACTCAGGTGTAGTTTTAAAGCAGAACTTGTATTAAAACATCTATGGCTATGCTCAAGGGGGATGCACCCCAATGGCACAGTTAAGTGACTAGTAGTCATACAATCCGTTTCCAATTGAGACATTTATAAACAATTAGTTATTCTACTATGGGAAGACTCAGGTAAGAAAATGAACACAGATGGAAGTTTAAGTGCTATGTTTAATGTTTAAAATTATGTACACCCCAAAATATGAGTCAAATGTGTTTCTTGCACAACTAGAGATGTGAGTTACGGGCAACACAAATTAAAAATTTATAAATGATAATAAAGTGATGAAGGTAACAATGACAGTGAAGGACATATGAGCACATAAGTCTTTGTATTTGCACAGTCAAATGTAGAATTATTTCATAAACAATTATTCAAATCCCACATTGAAAAATAAGGAGTGAAACAAAGATCCCCAACTGATAGCTGAGATAAAATATTCTGTTAGAAGTATAATGATCAGCTTTAGCTGACATACACATTAAAGCCTCTAAACAGTGCGTAGAAGGACTGAAAAGGCCAATAGTGTCAAGTTCATTTTCAGAATACAAGCTTTCACAACACATTGCCATTACATCCAAACAATTTTCAAAATAAAATTTCACAACCACAAAATATCACCATTCAATCGACAAAGAATTACATTTAACATTTACATTTTATTAACAAAACATGTCATAAACACTAGTTCAGGTGTCTGTCCAAAATATCATCAGAAAGGAATATCAGGAGGAGAGCAACAAACAACACTACTACGAACACTCCTCTCATTCACTTCGTCAATTCAAAATAAACACCCACCAAGTCAGAATTTGGAACCACAACAGGGTTTACATGAAGGGATTTTTATGATGATTTTCTTATCTTCTTTTATCATCAGGTTGTTCTTTTAAATTTGATGGATATTTGAAACACTTCCCACACAGCGCAGTGCATCATGTAAAGGATCATTTCATAAAACACTATATGAGTAATTTGTCAGGTTACACCTGTAGGAATTCTTCTTGGTCATAAACATGACATTTTTGTTAAAACATTAAGTACGTGTGAAAGACTGTCCACTTGTAGGAATTGTCATTGCTTAAATTATATGAGATTTGTAGAAAAATCTCATTTCCCACACAGGGTGCTTTTCAAATTACTTGCAGCCAAAAAGCACTTCCCAAACTGGAGACATTTTTAGGAATTTTCACCTGAATGAATTTTCTGGTGGCAATTTAAATTAGATATTTGGGAAAAACACTTCCCGCATTGAGTACATTTGTAAGGCTTCTCACCTGTATGGATTCTCAGGTGTTGATTTAAGACAGAATTTGCAGTAAAAGACTTCCCACACTGTGCACACTTGTAAGGCTTTTCACCTGTATGAATTCTCTGGTGGTAATTTAAACTAGATATATGGGAAAAACACTTGGCACACTGAGGACATTTGTAGGGCTTTTCACCTGTATGAGTTCTCAGGTGTTGATTTAAAACAAAATTTGTAATAAAACACTTCCCACAATGCGTACACTTGTATGGTTTTTCACCTGTATGAATTCTCAGATGTTTATTTAAAGCAAAATTTGCACTAAAACACTTCTCACAATGTGGACACTTGAATGGCTTTTCACCTGCATGAATTTTCAGGTGCTGACGTAATGCAGAATTTGTACGAAAACACTTCTCACATTGTGTACACTTGTAGGGCTTTTCACCAGTATGAGTTCTCTGGTGGCTGTTCAAATCAGACATATTGGAAAAGCACTTCTCACACTGAGAACATTTGTAAGGCTTTTCACCTGTATGAATTCTCTGGTGGCAATTTAAATTAGTTATTTGGGAAAAACACTTCCCACACTGAGTACATTTGTAGGGCTTTTCACCTGTATGAATTCTCAGGTGTTGATTTAAAACAGAATTTGCACTAAAACACTTCCCACACTGAGTACATTTGTATGGTCTTTCACCTTTATGAATTCTCTGGTGTACATTCAAAGAAGATTCTGAGCAAAAACATTTCCCACACTGTGTACACTTGTAGGGCTTTTCACCTGTATGAATTCTCTGGTGTACATTCAAAGAAGATTCTGAATAAAAACACTTTCCACACTGTGTACACTTACAGGGCTTTTCACTTGTATGAATCTGCATGTGTCTTTTTAAATCTGAACTTGTACGAAAACCCTTCCCACACTGAGTACATTTGTAGGGCTTTTCACCTGTATGCATTCTCAAGTGGCTACTTAACAGACCTCCTTGGGAATAAGACTTCCCACACAGAATACACTGGTAGGGTTTGTCACCTGAATGAATTTGCATGTGTTTTTTTAAAGTGGACCTTGTACGAAAACACATTTCACACTGGGTACACTTGTATGGCTTTTCACCAGTATGAATTCTCAGGTGGCTACTTAAATGAGATGCTTGGGAAAAGCACTTCTTGCATTCAATACATTTGTAGGGCTTCTCACCTGTATGAATTCTCAGGTGTGTATTTAAATCAGATTTTGTACGAAAACACTTCTCACACTGCATACACTTGTACGGCTTTTCATCTGTATTAATTTCACTTTTATTCCTGTGAATTATCTTGTTTTGAAAGAAACCAGCTCCATTCATCACAGAATTCATGAGATCACTCACTAAACTTTCATCATATTCACATTTCATTTTATCAGACTTAAAATTAAAATCCTGCAAATCACTGATGTATTCTGCCTTAAGGTATCCTCCATCATCAGTCTCTGTTTTGATTTGGTCAGGATGCAGATCAGTTACATATCCCAGCTCTGTAAAGTCTAGGCTCTCTGTCTTAAGATCCCCAGTGTGGGTGGAGCCCAGATCAGTTTCTGTTTTAATCAGTGATGTGTGTGTGTGGTGTACATCACTGACCCCGCTGTGTGCTGTAACACAATCTGGCTCCAGTGTGTTGAGTCCTGCTGCAGCACATTCTGTCTCTGACTCCGCCATGTGGACAAACTCCAGTCCACTGAGTTCCTCTTCTTTCGGTCTGATCCTGTGCTGCTCAGTGAGCTCTGGTAGTGTTGTCTCAGTGTCCTGTCTCAGACAGACTCCTGCCTGCATCATACTGCTGCTCAAAGGTGTGCAGAAGTGCAGCTTCTGGAAAGAAACGAAGAATGAGATTTTAGCTGCCACATTCTCAACACTCTGCAGTGATGCCTGATTGACGCTCTGGCATTATGAGGAGGAAACCTTTCTTCCCTCCCTGGGTGAGAATTGACCTGAGTCTCAGGTCAATTTTAAAATCACATTTTTAAATTCATCTGCTACCAGTTGTGTTCTTTTCAGCTTTATTTTTCATAGTGGAGTGGAAGAAAGTGAGTTTGTGGTGGTTTGCATTTGTATGCGTTTTCCATGAGAAAATCAAATACATTCTCGCCACCTGAAAACAGCAAAACACAAGACCTTGCATATGGGTCTAAAGACAGGGCTGGCCATGGCACAGTTTCCCTCAGTTCATTCATGTCCCTGTCAGCTGTGGAGCTGAATTAACTTCCATTCATTTCACTTCATCAGTATCAATGCAACTCAAAACCATGACAAATGGTCTACTAACAAATGGCCCATTGGCCATAATTGACCATGACACAATTAGATGACAGTAACGCTACAAATAACAATGGCTGAGATTTTGCTTGAAATGCTTTAAACTTGCCACGTCAGGAACTCTTTCGCAAGACAGCAGAAAACCAGGATCGATGGCAACCCTTTTGAGTACAGCACTGCATTAAGGTAGTACTGCAGCTACTAAAGCACAATTTAAGAAATGCGCACCCTAAAAGCTGTACCATGAATATGTACATCTAAAATTATAACAAGTAGAAAAATTAAATGACTTATTTACTAATACATGTTGTATAATTACAAAATATACCCTATTGTATGTGTGCCTTGTGATGGACTGGTGGCCTATCCAGGGTGTATTCCTGCCCCTCGCCCAATGCATGCTGGGATAGGCTCCAGCACCCCCCACAACCCTGTCCAGGATAAGCAGGTATAGATCATGGATTGCTGGAGGACCCTATGTTCAAGCAAGCGAAGCAGGGCTCCACAATAAGGAGTGGTCGCTGGATCGGGGCCACAATGAGATTGGTTTAGGCCAAGTGACTGTTCTGTCATCTGACCTAATGGGCCAGTAATAAGTCTTACCTGGGTCAAAGAGAATGAAAAAAGAAAAAGTATATACCATCCTGGAAATTACATTCCAACTTCATCATTTCTCTAGCGACGTTTATGAATGACCTGTTTTAAAGGTGCCATTATTGGGTATGCAGGGCTAACAGGGCATGGGGGACCCCAGCCACCACACGAAGGACCTTAAAATAACATGTAATCTGTACAGATTAAAGATTTGAAATACAAATGTAATTATTATTGCATTAATAAAAGTAAGGAAATATATTCATAAGTTGTTTTTTTTTTTTTTTAAACATTTGCCGTAGTATTGTCAATGGGTTTTTAAAGGCATCTTGCAAAAGGGGGAAGCTAATGCTAATGCTAATTAGGGGGGCCATGGCATGAAAAAGTTTGGAAACCCCTGGACTAGGCGGTCCTTCAATGCGACCCAGACCACCGTCGAATGAGGTCTGAGTGATCGGATCTCAATGCGTCTTCTGTGCATTCACACCTGTAGTTAGAGCTGTCCACTTGTGATCGGATCACCCAAGATGCATTTTAATGCCAGGTCTGAACAGGGCGGCTGTTACCGTCACACGACACACGCTATGCCGGAAGCGGTCCTAAAATGTATTCTTACCGTCAAGAGTGCCCGGAAGCGTAGGACATGTAGGCTATTGCAATTATATCGAGAAATACCATTTTGGGAAAAGGCTATATACTGTCACTAAATTTTGATCAAACTTACCGGCGCTGTTTGTGTCTAAGGGATAGCGGCGATAAATTCGCTTGTAGTCACATCAGAGTGTTAATTCAGGGACTATTGACGGTAAGAGGACATTTTACGACAACGTAAGCGGAGTGGTCTATCGGGTACAGGAGTGTAACAAAGAAAAATACCAATTATTACTGATTAGAAATGAACAGACACGAAATACTGAACGCATGTGTCTGAACTACAAGGCATACAAAGAACACAAAAACCGGAAATCAAATAAGCGGTAGGTTATCAAACAAAATGAAATAAACAAAGCAAACGGGACTATCAATGTTTTCTTAAACGATAAGCAAACTAGGTACCGCTAACTAAGAAAATACCGGAAAATATACCGAACTTAACTAACTAGGCCAACTCTAACTCGCCTAAACTAACCAAAAACATAGGCTATGATAATCACCCTAACCACACAACAACTCGCCTAAATCTACGTAATGAAAAAAAACCTTACCTGATTTTCCTCTCGTTTTCTGAATAAAACCTGCATTAAACCCAATAAGCAAAATCAATCATCAGAACCCTCGAATCGGTCACAAAGTCGACTGCACGGCAGAACATAAAATATAGAGGAATGAACAATATTTAGTATGGGATGGTACCGTCAAGAATGAGGCATTGGAAGTAAAGCCTTATTGGTTGATGTATAAAAACGTTTCGGGTGAGGATGGAAGACGGATTGGATGGCAGCGTTTGAGCCGATGCCTTTTTGTCTGAGCCATAGACATGCATATTTAACTAGACACCTCTTCAGCTAACCTAAACCTAAGCTTCTGAAGTCCCAAGTAAGCCTGTGCTGCGCGTGTTGGGGGCAAAACGTTGGAGCTCAGTGAATGGGTAATATCAGACTTTTGAAGGCTAAATAAAACGTCCCCGGTGGTATTTTGAAACTCGATTGACGACCGTTACGTTTCATATGAAAACAGGATCGAAAAAATATTCATCATGTAATAAAATTAGCGCATTTTAATAGCTATTTTCTCCAAACGTCTGTACCAAAACGACAATTGTTTCAAAACTGCGGCACATAATGTCATGATTAAGAACATGAATACATAAATGAATAGTAAAATAGCAAGCCAGATAGATAACTTATAACTAATTTAACACTATGAGTATATTTAGATCCACTGAAAAAAATGATAAAATTTAAATGAATTTCAAGTAATTACAGTTTATGTGTGAAATTAGTTTCTATAGTGTTTTGACTGATTTTTCCCAACGCATGAGTCATTTTTATTTATTTTTATTTTTCCATAGATTGCGTTGTTGCCGTTCTCGTTGTTAGTGTTAATCAGTTACCACCAGGGTCCAAGTTGAACTATGCGGTTGTTCCCTGTACTTGGACCGGTACTTCTCTCTAGGGGTTTCGTCATACTTGTTCCTGGTTATGGTTATACACTTTGTTGTACGTCGCTCTGGATAAGAGCGTCTGCCAAATGCCTGTAATGTAATGTAATGTCATTCTGTTGCCAGACACATTCCTACCTTGCTAGCCCATCAATGCCTTCTCCCCATTATCTAGTGTGGGAGGGGGGAGGGGGGAGGGGATACATTGACCATCTGAACAAAGTGATGCGCAGAGATGTGGAATTGCGAGGTCGATCAACAGGAATGTAGGCCTTTGTAATTTCATTGGAGCTTAGGGCCCATATTATTCATCACGCTGTAGTTGTCCTTTACCTACAGTGTTGGTGGTCTTTGTTGTGGTTTTAATAATATAATTAAAACCCCTTTTCCTCAAATATATTGGTTTGAGTGAATTCATCATCAATTTATCCAGGATAGCACAATAACCTCCAATGTGAATATAATTTATTTGACTATGTGAGTTTAGTTTTCACGTTGTCCCACTAGCTAGGTTTTAGCCTGTAATAGGGAGGTCAAACCTGTTTTGGCAGTTTTTCAGAAAACATATTTTGACAGTTTATTTTTGTGTATAATGTCATAAATGCTACAGTATAATGTAACAACATATAAATAGCTAACTTGCCAGAAAATAAGGGCTTCTTTGATACAATTAAAAAATTAGCTGCTTCCTTTCCTGCAATCACTCTCGTGGGAGAGAAACACATCAATGTCTATATGACTTTTAGGGTGGATTTAAGTTTTTTTCCCAAGAACATGAACCAAAATATTAGTAGCCCACAGTAAAAATCTGCTCTGCCACTGCTAAATTGTGAAGAAATTGAACGAATTTCTGCTGTTAATGTAGAACAGGTCAAGGGCGCACAGCACACCAGTCCCCAGTCTGTCAAGAGTGCAGTTAGTTAACCAGTAAAAGCAAACAAAAACATAATGGCTTTGCTTTTTTCTCCAAATCAGTCACCCTGAAATGCACCGCTGTGACGTCAACTGCAATTTCTCTATAGACCTATATTTCCTTATAAGGAAAAATGACACTCTGCTGCCCCCAACTGTTGGAACCCCGCAAGTATTTCCCTCTGACTGGCAGTACAAATGAACACCCTGTATAATCACACAAAATTAATTCAGTGCAACAACCGTGATGAAGTTGTCTACTGGCCTAACTTCATCTCTCAACATCAAAGCACTCCCACCATGAGGCTGTGGGTGGTAAATGTCAAAAAAGATTTGATGGAGAGGCATGAGTAATGATGGAGGGGCATGAGTAAGTAATGATGGAGAGGCAGGAGTAATGATGGAGGGGCATGAGTAATGATGGAGAGGCAGGAGTAATGATGGAGGGGCATGAGTAATGATGGAGGGGCATGAGTAATGATGGAGAGGCAGGAGTAATGATGGAGGGGCATGAGTAATGATGGAGAGGCAGGAGTAATGATGGAGAGGCATGAGTAATGATGGAGGGGCATGAGTAAGTAATGATGGAGAGGCAGGAGTAATGATGGAGGGGCATGAGTAATGATGGAGAGGCATGAGTAATGATGGAGGGGCATGAGTAATGATGGAGAGGCATGAGTAATGATGTAGAGGTATGAGTAATGATGGAGAGTCATGAGTGATGATGGAGGGGCAGGAGTAATGACGGAGAGGCATGGGTAATGATGGAGAGGCAGGAGTAATGATGGAGGGGCACGAGTAATGATGGAGGGGCATGAGTAATGACGGAGAGGCAGGAGTAATGATGGAGGGGCATGAGTAATGATGGAGGGGCATGAGTAATGATGGAGAGGCATGAGTGATGATGGAGGGGCAGGAGTAATGATGGAGGGGCACGAGTAATGATGGAGAGGCATGAGTAATGATGTAGAGGTATGAGTGATGATGGAGAGGCATGAGTAAAGATGGAGGGGCATAGTATAAGATGAGCCTGCTGCCAATGTGGAACCCGCATGAGTATTTGACTGGAGTAAAAACACTGAATAATAATCGGAAAGGATGAGTTGTATGCTAATATAGTGATATGAGAGCATAGTAATGATGAGGGCATGAGAGTATGATGGAGAGGTAGGAGTCAAGTAGAGCTTATGATGGAGAGGCATGAGTAATGATGGCGTAAGAGGCAGGAGTAATGGGAGTATGGGAGAGGCATGAGTAATGATGGAGAGGCATGAGTAAGATGATGGAGCAAGTATGATGGAGGGCATGAGTAATGATGGAGAGGCATGAGTAATGATGGAGGGCTGAGTAATGATGAGAGGCATGAGTATGATGGAGGCATGGTATGGAGGAGTAATTGAAATATGCAATGGGTTTAACCATCTCCGACATTAGAATATTTAGGCCAACAAATTTATCTCTCTGCAAGATTTGGACTGAATAAAAGAAGCATGAAATTGATTCTTCAGAATGTCTAGTCACTGAATCAGATGAATGCTGAGAAATGTGAAACTACTATTTAAAAAAAGCTCATGCGTTCTGACAAATTGAAATTGTTTAAAATTGTTAAAACACTTCACACCCCATAGGAGTCAAATGCATTTCTCCCACAACAAGTGTTTTCAGTTACGTACAACAGGAGTTAAACTACATTTATAAGGAGTAGTAGCAAAGGAGCAAAGAAATGACACAGTGAAAGATATACTAGTTTATAAAGACAAATACATGACACAAAGGTCTTGGAATGTGCACATTCAAAATGTAAAATTATTTCATATACAACTCAAAATCAACACCAAAACATAGAGTGAAACAAAGATCGTCAACTGATACATCTGACAAAACATACAGATTAAGTCTAATTATCAGCTTTAGATGAGGTACACAGCCTATACACTGGCAGTAAACACACAATCATATTTGTTTCTACATTACATTAAAATAGGTTTCACATTGTTTCTTTCATACAAATCACACTGCCGCCATTTTTATCATGACAAAATATCACCCTTCAAACGACAAAAAGTTACGTTTCATTTTGACAAGGAATTAAAATGAAAAAACTCTTCCAGAAAAACTTCCCAGTTACTGTGCTGTTTTTCAGATGTCTGTCTAACATATGATGAGCAAGCAATATGAGGATAACTACTATAAACCGCACCATTACATAATGCTAAATGCTAAATGACACAGTGCAAAATGGTCAGCTTACCGTGTTTAATACACTCCTTCAGCTCAAGCTAAAGACCCACCAAATAAGAATTTGGAAACCACAACATGGTGGTCTGTCAAAAAAAAAAAAAAAAAAATCAAGGGATTTTATAGGCAATATCAAGTGTCTTTGAAATTTAATGTGCATTACAAACACTTCCCACTCAAAGCAAAGCACATCATGTAAAGGATGCTTTCATGAAACAAGAGTACATTTGTAAGGTCATTGACCTGTAGGAGTCCTTTGATAATTAAGAGATTTTCTCGTAGTATTGAAAATTCCTGAATATTCTCAGTAAAATGAATGAGATTTTTAGGAAACGCACTGGGAGAACCCCTCAGACGTTAAACTTGAATGAATATTCTGGTGGCTATTAAAATAATGTGTGGTCAAAAAGCACTTCCCACAATGAGAACATTTGTAGGGCTTTTAACTGGTATGAGTAAACTTGCAGACATTTAATGTGCTTGATTGAGAAAAAGACTTCCCACACTCAACACATTAATACGGCTTCTCACCTGTATGAATGCTCCGGTGAGCTTTTAAATAAGATCTCATGGAAAAGCACTTTCCATACTCAATGCATTGTTATGGCTTCTCACCTGTATGAATTCTCTGGTGCCTATATAAATGAGATATTGCGGAAAAGCACCTCCCACAATGAGAACATTTGTGGGGCTTTTGATCTGTGTGAATCATCTTGTGTACGTTTAATGTGCCTGACTGAGAAAAACACTTCCCACATTCAATACATTTGTAGGGCTTTTCACCTGTATGAATTCTCTGGTGGGTATTTAAATAAGATATTGTGGAAAAGCACTTCCCACAATGAGAACATTTGTAGGGCTTTTGACCTGTATGAATCATCTTGTGTACATTTAATGTGCATGACTGAGAAAAACGCTTCCCACACTCAATGCATTGGTATGGCTTTTCACCTGTATGAATTCTGTGGTGCCTATTTAAGTCAGATATTTTGTGAAAGCACTTCCCACAATGAGAACATTTGTAGGGCTTTTCAACCGTATGAATTCTCTGGTGGGTATTTAAATCAGATATTTTGTAAAAGCACTTCCCACAATGAGAACATCTGTAGGGCTTTTCAACTGTATGAATTCTCTGGTGGGTATTTAAATAAGATATTGTGGAAAAGCACTTCCCACAATGAGAACATTTGTAGGGCTTTTCACCTGTATGAATTCTCAGGTGTTGATTTAAATCAGATTTTCTACTAAAGCACTTCCCACACACAATACATTTGTAGGGCTTCTCACCTGTATGAATTCTCTGGTGCCTATTTAAATGAGATATTGCAGAAAAGCACTTATCACAATGAGAACATTTGTAGGGCTTTTGACCTGTATGAATTCTAAGGTGTCTATTTAAATCAGATTTTCTTCTAAAGCACTTCCCACACTGTGTACACTTGTAAGGTTTTTCATTCGTATGAATTCTCTGGTGATTATGTAAATTAGATATTTTGGAAAAGCACTTCCCACAATGAGAACATTTGTAGGGCTTTTCACCTGTATGAATTCTCAGGTGTTGATTTAAAACAGAATTTGCACTAAAACACTTCCCACACTGAGTACATTTGTATGGCCTTTCACCTTTATGAATTCTCTGGTGTACATTTAAAGAAGATGCTGAGCAAAAACACTTCCCACACTGTGTACACTTGTAGGGCTTTTCACCTGTATGAATTCTCTGGTGTACATTCAAAGAAGATTCTGAATAAAAACACTTTCCACACTGTGTACACTTACAGGGCTTTTCACTTGTATGAATCTGCATGTGTCTTTTTAAATCTGAACTTGTACAAAAACCCTTCCCACAGTGTGTACATTTGAATGGCCTTTCCCCTGTATGCATTCTCAGGTGGCTACTCAACACACCACTTTGGGAATAAGACTTCCCACACAGAATACACTGGTAGGGTTTTTCACCTGAATGAATTTTCATGTGTTTTTTTAAAGTGGACTTTGTACGAAAACACATTTCACACTGGGTACACTTGTATGGCTTTTCACCTGTATGAATTCTCAGGTGCGCATTTAAATCAGATTTTCTACTAAAGCACTTCCCACACACAATACATTTGTAGGGCTTTTCACCTGTATGAATTCTCAGGTGTGCATTTAAATCAGATTTTGTACGAAAACACTTCTCACACTGTACACACTTGTACGGCTTTTCACCTGTATTAATTTCACATTTATTCCTGTGAATTATCTTGTTTTGAAAGAAACCAGCTCCATTCTTCACAGAATCCATGAGATCACTTACTAAACTTTCACTGTATTCACACTTCATTTTATCAGACTTAAAATTAAAATTCTGCAAATCACTGATGTATTCTGCCTTAAGGTATCCTCCATCATCAGTCTCTGCTTTGATTTGGTCAGGATGCAGATCAGTTACATATCCCAGCTCTGTAAAGTCTAGGCTCTCTGTCTTAAGATCCCCAGTGTGGGTGGAGCCCAGATCAGTTTCTGTTTTAATCAGTGGTGTGTGTGTGTGGTGTACATCACTGACCCCACTGTGTGCTGTAACACACTCTGGCTCCAGTGTGTTGAGTCCTGCTGCAGCACATTCTGTCTCTGACTCTGCCATGTGGACACACTCCAGTCCACTGAGTTCCTCTTCTTTCGGTCTGATTCTGTGCTGCTCAGTGAGCTCTGGTAGTGTTGTCTCAGTGTCCTGTCGCAGACAGACTCCTGCCTGCATCATACTGCTGCTCAAAGGTGTGCAGAAGTGCAGGTCCTGGAAAGAAACGAAGAACGAGATTTTAGCTGCCACATTCATAACACTCTGCAGTGATGCCCGATTGACCACAGTGGGGCGCTCTGGCAGTATGAGGAGGAAACCTTTCTTCCCTCCCTGGGTGATAATTGAGTCTCAGGTCAATTTTAAAATCACATTTTTAAATTCATCTGCTACCAGTTGTGTTCTTTTCAGCTTTATTTTTCATAGTGGAGTGGAAGAAAGTGAGTTTGTGGTGGTTTGCACTTGTATGCATTCATTCAGAATGCTGCAGCTCGTCTGGTCTTCAACCTCCCCAGACACTCCCACGTCACTCCCCTGCTCACTACCCTCCACTGGCTGCCTGTTATAGCTTGCATCAAATTTAAAACATTGGTCCTAGCATACCAGGCAGTCAAGGGATCAGCCCCAGCATACCTTCACAAGATATTCAAACCCTACATGCCAGCCAGATCCCTCCGTTCTGCTACCTCAGGACGCCTAGCACCTCCCCCTCTTCGCACCTGCACTTCCAGAACACGTCTCCTGTCTGTTCTGGCCCCACGATGGTGGAATGACCTCCCTGTGGAGGTCAGAACAGCTGAGACACTGACCCATTTCAAACGACGACTGAAGACTCACCTCTTCAGGCTGCACCTCTCCCCATCCCTCCCTACCCCCCTG
Organism: Anguilla rostrata; assembly: GCF_018555375.3. NCBI lineage: Eukaryota > Metazoa > Chordata > Actinopteri > Anguilliformes > Anguillidae > Anguilla > Anguilla rostrata. The sequence goes on from NC_057934.1 coordinate 72,767,362, forward strand.
TAAATGACTGTAAGCTTAGGGTTGTAACTAGGCAGCTGTTTCGTAGGTGACTTAGGTGCATTAACTGTCTTAACTACTACTTGTATTTTTTCCATAGACTGTGTTGTTGCCGTTCTCGTTGTTAGTGTTAATCAGTTTAACCTTCAGGGTCCAAGTTGAACTATGCGGTTGTTCCCTGCACTTGGACCGGTACTTCTCTCTAGGGGTTTCGTCATACTTCTTCCTGGTTATGGTTATACACTTTGTTGTACGTCGCTCTGGATAAGAGCGTCTGCCAAATGCCTGTAATGTAATGTAATGTATGCGTTTTCCATGAGAAAATCAAATACATTCTCACCACCTGAAAACAGCAAAACACAAGACCTTGCATATGGGACTAAAGACAGGGCTGGCCATGGCACAGTTTCCCTCAGTTCATTCATGTCCCTGTCAGCTGTGGAGCTGAATTAACTTCCATTCATTTCACTTCATCAGTATCAATGCAACTCAAAATCATGACAAATGGTCTACTAACAAATGGCCCATTGGCCATAATTGACCATGACACAATTAGATGACAGTAACACTACAAATAACAAAGGCTGAGATTTTGCTTGAAATGCTTTAAACTTGCCACGTCAGGAACTCTTTCGCAAGACAGCAGAAAACCAGGATCGATGGCAACCCTTTTGAGTACAGCACTGCATTAAGGTAGTACTGCAGCTACTAAAGCACAATTTAAGAAATGCGCACCCTAAAAGCTGTACCATGAATATGTACATCTAAAATTATAACAAGTAGAAAAATTAAATGACTTATTTACTAATACATGTTGTATAATTACAAAATATACCCTATTGTATGTGTGCCTTGTGATAGATTTGTGACCTATCCAGGCTGTATTCCTGCCTCTTGCCGTATGCATGCTGGGATAGGCTCCAGCACCCCCCACAACCCTGTCCAGGATAAGCAGGTATAGATCATGGATTGATGGAGGACCCTATGTTCAAGCAAGCGAAGCAGGGCTCCACAATAAGGAGTGGTCACTGGATCGGGGCCACAATGAGATTGGTTTAGGCCAAGTGACTTCTGTCATCTGACCTAATGGGCCAGGTATGGCCCTGGTAGTGCAAAACGATACCCCAACTGGCGTCATTTGTACGCATCAACACCTTATTCGAAACAATAGTATATGTAGTATGTATGCGATTTCGGATGCAGCCCTAGACACGAACGTATCAGTAACTTGTATTTACGCATGTCCAAAACAACATGCTTAAGTTTAAATAATATGATAGCATTTCATCCAAAAAGGGCTCGACCGAAACTGACCAGAACCGGAAAACAACCATTTTTGCATAGGACAATATGTTTTGTATCGACATACCCAGGCCGACAAGCGAAATCTATCGCTGTTACCGTCGCATCACTTTCAACACAAGCGTGATCCAAGATGGCACTGTGAATGGTCTTGATTTCGAGCGCAGCTATCAAATTGGACATTGACAGGTAAAGGTGGCTTTTGTACGGCCCACAATATATTTTTTCAGATACAGTATTGAATTGTCTCTGTTAATTAGTTGTTTTCCTGAACTTTTAAAGCAACTTTAGCAAGTTATGTCGAGTTCTAGTGGGAAGAGAATACATGCGGCGAAGAAAATGGAGCTGGAGTTTGTCGCCGGTGCTTCTAATGCACTAATTGATAACTGCCACGACTATTCCGCCCGTGATGACATCCCAAGATTTTCTGTGATGAATGAAGAAGACTTTCCTTCTCTGTCCGTCACCCCAGAGAAACTTCCTGTCAAGAAAGGTAAAACTGAAATGGCTAACACTAATATTGTCGCTACTCTGTCAGAGTTGATCAACGCTAGATCAGATGAGCTGAAGACTTTGGTCCAGAATAACACCATTCAAATCAGAAATGGAGGTTGTGTGCAGGCAAATGAGTGAGGTGAAGGGGACAGTTTCCCAAATCGAACTCTCTCGAGGAAGAAAAGAAGCACGTTAACATGCTGGAATCGCGCATTACCGAGATGGAAAGATATTCGAGGCGCTGGAACGAGCGCTGAAACTACACGGCGTAGCCGAGAGGGTGGAAGACAAAGATATTCGGAAAGAAGTGATCCGTATTTGCCAGGTGCTTCTGCCGTCGGATGCTGAACGACTCCCGGATGTTATAGATACTGTGCACCGCGTCGGGGTGAAGAAACCGAACGGCACCAGAGGCATCATCCTGCAGTTTTCCTCCCGCGTACACAGAGCAGCTGTGTGGGCTGCAGCAAATAATTCCTCCTACCTTCGAGACAATGGTCTGCTTTGTTTTTTACAAATTATAGGAGAGAATTAGAAAATGATTTTTTTTCTATGTAATCTAATCATATTTCTGGCCAAGTTTTATATCCATAAATGTAAGGTGTTAAAAATTATTTTTTTGTACCTTTAAAAAGGAGTCCTACATTAGAACATTTTCAACCTCATGCAATAAAAAGGCTGTGAAAACCTTAAATTTCTGCTCCAAATGTAACATAATTAATAATTTTAATATATATACATTTTTATTTTTTGATATATTTTTACTGCACCATTTTCATTTTATATTTGTTTACGTCAAACTTTGTTTGTAACCCCTGGCGTTGTATATTTGTTTGTTCATTATTCTTTATTACTGTTATATTACTCTATATATGTTGTATATCTGATGTTGAAGTTGAATAAATAAATACTTTTTTTTTTTTAACTAAAAAGAACTTTCGACACAAGCTAAGCCGGAAGCTGTCCTAAACAGGTATTCTTAACGCCAAGAGTCCCCGGAAGCGTAGGACATTGCAATTATATCGAGAAATTTTTTTCCCATTTTGGGAAAAGGCTATATACGGTCACTAAATTTTGATCAAACCTACCGGCGTTGTTTGTGTCGAAGGGGTAGCGGCGATAAATTCGCTTGTAGTCACATCATATAGTGTTAATTCAGGGACTATTCACAGTAAGAGGAAATTTTACGACAACGTAAGCGGAGTGGTCTATCGGGTACAGGAGTGTAACAAAGAAAAATACAAATTATTACTGATTAGAAATGAAGAGACACGAAATACTGAACGTAGCCCATATGTCTGAACTAAAAGGCATACAAAGAACACAAAAACTGGAAAGGAAATCAACAGTAGGCTACCAAACAAAATGAAATAAAGTTTTCTGTCAGCAAACTAGGTATCGCTAACTAGGAAAATATATACCGAATTTAACTAACTAATTCTAACTCGCCTAAACTACCCAAAAACATCTCGCCTAAATCTACATAATGAAAAAAACCTTACCTGATTTCCCCCTCATTTTCTGAATAAAACCTGCATGAAAACCAAACAAAATCAATCATTAGAACCTTCGAATCGGTCACGAAGTCGGTGCACGGGAGACGGAATCATCATCATCTTCTTCTTCTCCTTCTTCTAAATTTAATGGCGAATCGCAAACCAACATGTATAGGTGCATACCGCCACCTACTGTACCAGAGTGTGTAACATCAGGGCTGTAGATCAGATTGCATTAAACAAACAAACAAACAAACAAACAAATAAATAAATAAACAAACAAACACCTATATTTTACGATATAATCCTGTAAAGAGAGCCTTGCAGCACTCCCACATTTTCTCTCCCATCCCTAAAATACCTTCCAAATTCCACCCCGTCCTAGCTCGTATATCTTAATACATAGTGTTCCTCTCTGAATTATATTTACTACATCTCATTATGACATGCTCAGGAACATTACAAATATCACATTTATCTGAAATACACTTTGCCATTAAATAAAGAGTTGAATATAATCCAGTATGTCCAAATCTTAACCTTGAAAAAGCCACTTCCTCTCTTCTGCACTTCCCTTTGAAAGCCTTCACCTTAATGGATTTCTGTATACTGTAATAGTGTCTCCCTTTGATATCTATGTCCCACTTCTTCTGCCACAAATCACTCACTGCCTTTCTTATCAATGATTTGGCCTCGCTTTTTCCAAAGGGAACTTTCATTATTTCATCGTCATTTAATTTCAACTCTCTCTTTGCAATTTCATCTGCTTTCTCATTTCCCTCCGCACCAACATGAGCAGGAACCCAACAAAATTGTACATTAATTCCAACTCTTTGTATTCTCAGCATTATCGTAAATATTTCCATCAATAAATCATCTCTTATTGTTTCTTTTGAATTCAAACTATTAAGAGCTGCAGTAGAGTCTGAACAAATGACAACTCTCTCAGGCCTTACCTCTTCTACCCATTGTAATCCTAAGATTATCGCAACTACTTCTGTTGTAAATACAGATAATCGATCATTAATTATTTTGCATGACTACATCATACACTCCTGGTCCTACATGTCCACTCCCTGGATCTTTAGATCCATAAGTAAATATTGACATATAGTTATAATAATTCATCTTCACATAATCTTGAACCAAATATCCAATGTTAGCCACTTCCCTTTCAACAGAATCTACTTCTTCTTCTTCTTTGATTTTTAATGCAGGTTGGAAAACCAAAATTAGTGCATTACCGCCACCTACTGTATGCATTGCCATCTGATTTAGTTCTCTCAAATAAATAAATAAATAGATAAATACAACAGCCCAACCCTCCCATAGGCTACCTGAACCACGATTCTTCACTATTTCCCTATATCCCCGGTGTCTGACTCCCTCCAAACCCTTTTGCCAAAATTCCCTGTATTTTGTCCCCCTTCACATCCGTTATACCCACAATCTCTTTCTAGCTAGCTAGCTATATAGTTAGCCAAGTTTTACTCATGACACTTTTAGGATAGGACTAATCCCTGGGACATAATCGGTACTTGCTGATCCCCAGCTGTATATAATGCTATGGGGCGCCGTGGGTCTGGACGGTTTCATGCTTCTTCTGAACTATGCACCCTCATTGAAATGCACTGAGGCATGAGGACAGTGCCAGTTGGAATTTGAAGCAAGCCTACACAATTCCTTCAGGAATTGTAACCTTTCTAGTTCTCATCCTTATCTTCATTTTCAATTCCTTTTTTCCTTTTCTTATTTCCTCCTTCCACCACTTCGCACTCCATTTTGGTAGCTGAACACAGAATCTAGAGGAATGAACAATACTTAGTATGGGATGGTACCGGCAAGAATGAGGCATTGGAAGTAAAGCCTTATTGGTTGATATATTTAAAAACGTTTCGGATGAGGATGGAAACTGGATTGGATGGCAGCGTTTGAGCCGATGCCTTTTTGTCTGAGCCATAGACATGCATATTTAACTAGACACCTCTTCAGCTAACCTAAACCTAAGCTTCTGAAGTCCCAAGTCAGCCTGTGCTGCGCGTGTTGGGGGCAAAACGTTGGAGCTCCCATTAAAGTGAATGGGGAATATCAGACTTTTGAAGGCTATATAAAACGTCCCCGATGGTATTTTGAAACTCGATTGACGACCGTTACATTTCATATGAAAACTGGATTGAAAAACATTCATTATGTAATAAAATTTACACATTTTAATAACAAATTTCCCCAAATGTCTGGACCAAAATGACAATTGTTTCAAAACTGCAGCACATAATGAAATTTATGATCACCAAACATGGACCGATGAGGTTTTCTTCGGTTGTTAAATCATCTTGGATTTCAACATTGAATTAAATGGGCAAGCGCATTTGCTGTCAAACATCAGTAGTGGCTGTTTCCCGTCACTTCCTAGGCTTCACCGCCTTGCCCCTCCTAACCTCCCCAGTTCTTACGTACGCTCTATGGTCTGTTTTGCTGCTACTACTTCTTTATTCTAAACTTAAAGGTGCATTTACCTCCACCCACTGGTCTGGAGTGTGGCCTGGAGGAGTCAGCAGTCTGTTTTAGGTCTGCCCCCACTTCATGCAGATTGGCTCTTAAAGGCACCAGTATACTCAAAACAAAATCAAACTATTTGTTTGAAACGACTCCTTTCGAACAAGAGACAAACAAAAAGATGCAGTATGTTTTGAGTTTGAACGCTGTGGTGTGTGCATTGCCCCAGGGCGAACTGTTTGAAAACAATTTGCAACTTTGCAGATCTCCCCCAAGTATTGTATCTCATTGAACCTGTGTTTAGTAGTTGTCTATGACCATGAAAACACTTTTTGTACGTCGCTTTGGATAAAACAGTCTGCCAAATAAATGTAATATAATGTTCTCGTAAATGCGAATAAAAATAGGCTAATAATGTAAGTATTGTGGTAAATGGCATTTTATGATATGCTTGTTTTCACTATAGCCAGTATAAGCATGCTGGTTGCATTTCCAGTACCCTAATATTCATTTTGTCGTAAAACTTAGCAGTTTCCGTTTTGCTTGAAGGTAACTGATAAAAAACACAGTTGTGTGATTCGATACAACAATTCAAAGACAGATTCTTTGCTTAGGTATAACATGAATACAGACACAAAATCAATGTGTGTAAACATTTGCCAACAATGGAAAATTTCAACTGAGAGTAGAAAAGTAGAACGGGCTAATCCAAAGGCAATCTAAGAGAATCCGATTTAGCCCAAGGACATTATGCAATGGGTTTAACCACCTCCCAAATTTGAATATTTTGGCCAACAAATTTATCTCTCTGCAAGATTTGGACTGAATAAAAGAAGCATGAAATTGATTCTTCAGAATGTCTAGTCACTGAATCAGATGAATGGTGAGAAATGTGAAACTACTTTTTTAAAAAAGCTCATGCATTCTGACAAATTGAAAATGTTTAAAATTGTTAAAACACTTCACACCCCATAGGAGTCAAATGCATTTCTCCCACAAGTGTTTTCAGTTACGTACAACAGGAATTAAACTACATTTATAAGGAGTAGTAGCAAAGGAGCAAAGAAATGACACAGTGAAAGATATACTAGTTTATAAAGACAAACACATGACACAAAGGTCTTGGAATGTGCACATTCAAAATGTAAAATTATTTCATATACAACTCAAAATCAACACCAAAAAATAGAGTGAAACAAAGATCGTCAACTGATACATCTGACAAAACATACAGATTAAGTCTAATGATCAGCTTTAGATGAGGTACACATTAAAGCCTATACATTGGCAGTGAACACTATCACGTTTCGTTCTAGATTACATTAAAATAGGTTTCACATTGTTTCTTTCATACAAATCACACTGCCGCCATTTTTATCATGACAAAATATCACCCTTCAAACGACAAAGTTACGTTTTATTTTGACAAGGAATTAAAATGAAAAAAAAACTCTTCTAGAAAAACTCTACCCAGCTACTGTGCTCTACCGCACCATTACATAATGCTAAATGCTAAATGACACAATGCAAAATGGTCAGCTTACCGTGTTTCAATCACTCCTTCAGATCAAGCTAAAGACCCATCAAATAAGAATTTGTAAACCAAAAAAAAAAAAAAAAAAAAATCAAGGGATTTTGAAGGCAATATCAGGTTTCTTTGATATTTAATGTACATTTTTTTTAATGTCCCACTCAAAGCAAAGCACATCATGTAAAGGATGCTTTCAGGAAACACTAGAGTACATTTGTAAGGTCGATGACCTGTAGGATTTATTTTTTGATAATTAAAAGGAGAAAACGTTCATCTGAATTAATTCTCACGTGAAAATCTAAATTAGATTTTTAGGAAACACATTGGAAGACGCTCAGATGCTTAAACTGAATGCATTTTCTGGTGGCTATTAAAATAATGTGTGGTCAAAAAGCACTTCCCACAATGAGAACATTTGTAGGGCTTTTCACCTGAATGAATCATTATGTACATTTAATGCGCTTAAGAAAAAGACTTCCCACACTCAACACATCAATATGGCTTCTCACCTGTATGAATTCTCTGGTGGGCTTTTAAATAAGATATTCTGGAAAAGCACTTCACACAATGAGAACATTTGTAGGGCTTTTCACCTGTATGAATCATCTTGTGTATATTTAATGTGCCTGACTGAGAAAAACATTTCCCACACTCAATACATTTGTATGGCTTCTCACCTGTGTGAATTCTCTGGTGAATATTTAACTGAGATATTGAGGAAAAGCACTTCCCACAATGAGAACATTTGTAGGGCTTTTCACCTGTATGACTTCTCTGGTGGGTACATAAATGAGACATTTTGGCAAAGCACTTTCCACATTGAGAACATTTGTGTGGCTTTTCTCCTGTATGAATCATTTTATGTACATTTAATGTACCTGACTGAGAAAAACACTTCCCACACTCAATGCATTTGTATGGCTTCTCACCTGTATGAATTCTCTGGTGCCTATTTAAATGAGATATTGCAGAAAAGCACTTCCCACAATGAGAACATCTGTAGGGCTTTTCACCTGTATGAATTCTCTGGTGGGTCTTTAAATCAGATAAATTGTAAAAGCACTTCCCACAATGAGAACATTTGTAGGGCTTTTCACCTGTATGAATTCTCTGGTGGGTCTTTAAATCAGATATTTTGTTAAAGCACTTCCCACAATGAGAACATCTGTAGGGCTTTTTGCCTGTATGACTCATCTTGTGTACATTTAATGAGCTTGATTGAGAAAAACATTTCCCACACTCAATGCACTGGTATGGCTTTTCACCTGTATGAATTCTGTGGTGCTTATTTAACTGAGATATAAAGGGAAAGCACTTTCCACAATGAGAACATCTGTATGCCTTTTCACCTGTATGAATCATCATGTGAACTTTCAATGTGGTTGATTGGGAGAAAGATGTCCCACACTGAATGCACTGACATGACTTTTCACCTATATGAATACTCAGGTGATTATTTAAATCAGCTATTTTGGAAAAACACTTTCCACATGGAATACATTTTAAGGGCTTTCTACCTCTATGAATTCTCAGGTGCAACTTTAAATCAGATTTTGTACGAAAATATTTCTTGCACGGTGTACACTTGGGCAGCTTTTCTTCTGTGTGAATTTCACCTTTATTTTGTAGAATTAAATTCAAAAGGCTTGGGTTTTTACTTGAATTAGGCCTAATTATGGGTTCAGTATTTACATTAATTTTCTGGCAAAGTAAATATTTCCTGCAACTATTTCTACTTTTCTGGACAATTGTTGTCATATTATTTCCACTGTTTTTGTCACAGTAATGAGGTAAATCCCCACAACTAGTCAGCAAATCATGAATTTCTTCTTTTTTACAGTTTGGGCTTGGCTCTCCTGCATATTGCCATGGCTCAGCCTGATTGTCACCAGCTCCATTCATCACGGTATCCATGAGATCACTCACTAAATTTTCAGTGGACTCATGCTTCATTTGGTCAGGTTTAATATGAACACATTTAATATCCTGCAAGTCACAGCTGTGTTCTGCCTTAAGGTATCCTTCATCATCAGCCTCTGTTTTGATTTGGTCAGGAGGCAGATGGGTTACATATCCCTGCTCTGTGTTGTCAAGGCTCTCTGTCTTAAAAAGACCCCTACTATGGGTGGAGCCCAGATCAGTTTCTGTTTCAATCGGTGATGTGTGTGTGTGGTGTACATCACTAACCCCGCTGTGTGCTGTAACACACTCTGGCTCCAGTGTGTTGAGTCCTGGTGCAGCACACTCTGTCTCTGACTCTGCCATGTGGACAGACTCCAGTCCACTGAGTTCCTCTTCTTTCTTTCTGATCCTGTGCTGCTCAGTGAGCTCTGGTAGTGTTGCCTCAGTGTCCTGTCTCAGACAGACTCCTGCCTGCATCATACTTCTGCTCAAAGGTGTGCAGAAGTGCAGCTCCTGGAGGGAAACAGGCGAAAGTATTTAGCCTCAATCAAAGCAGCAGCTCACAAATTTACACTCCAGCAGTTACATTATGAGGTGGGGTAAACCACAGAGAAACCACAGAATTGCAGGGACTAAAAAAACATGTATTTCTTGTCACTTGCTCCCAAATTCTCATTGACACCGTTCTAAAAGTGGAAACAAACAGCAGAATGCATTCTGGGAACTACCGAGGTTCCCGATTGTTCCAGTTACGGATGGTTCCTGAACCGTTTTGTGCAATGGAAAAGGGGCTAAGGATTCAAATTCTCACCTTTAAGTTCAAACTGGGTAAGAACAATTTCAAACGATTCATTCACATTCTCAAGGTATCATAAGTAGCCTATGACTTAGGGTGACCAGACAGTCCCCAGAAAATCCCTTAAGCTTTGCCCGTTTGGTCTTTGACCGTTTTTTCAGAGACAGCGTCCGAAACATTGACTGTCAGTAAATTACTGGTGAAACGAAAAAGTACCGTTTCACACAACACCTCATCACACAGATTTCTACTGCTATCCCTCTGGCGGGAAAACAGGTTTACATCTTATTACCTCAGTTCTTTTTTTTTATATAAATGGCGACGAGAGAAAGACTTGATCCTGTGCAAGTTCCGTTGTTAACAACATATTAAATTGGTATCAATTACCCATAATCGCTGCTTTTTATTATGCCCCTTCAGTGACTGGTGCTCAAGTATTATTTTCACCAGATCATAGAAGAATTCCACGGAAGTTTATGGTAACAATTAGCATAATGTGGCTATTCCGCAGAAATGTAGTTCAATAACTTATTTTTACAACATGCCGAAAAAGAAAAGAAAAGAACAACACGTGTTCAGCATATCTGGAGGATATCCGCAAATTGCAGTCTAATTTAGCCAACAACCGCAAGGGTCATACAAGGTGACGCCATTGTTTTACATAGCGACATCTTTAACTAATTGTAATTTTATTGACCAACTCATAGAGAAGTAACGTTGGACCAGATGTTCTCAAACTCTGAAAATCTGCAATTACGAGCCATTTAGCAGCCACTGCCAAATCAGCAGACAAGTGGACGGAAAAGTAGCCCGATTTTCTGCTTTCTGGTACACAAAACTCGCAAACTTGAGCATCAAGATTATAGAAAAAAACTTACCTTATTAATTAATGACGTAATTGCTTCAAATGAATCATTTGTTTAATGTAGCCAGTAGTCAAATGCAAAAACTTATCCTATGTGCGCGAAAACTTTTGGCAACATACTGCATAAAATTGAGCGAAGCAGAGCAGCATCAGCAAAACGAATGGAACTTCCGGTGCAGTTTCTCCACCGAGCTTCACAATAAAAGATAATTTTATATTTTTAAATCAGGGCCCACTATTTACAGATTTTTTGGATAGCATTTCAATAATCAGATTAAATTTCCAAATGGGATATTTCAAAATTATAAAATGTGATACTGATACAAAACATGGGGATAAGGATTTGGTTATCCAATCCTACCTAGAATCTAGATCACATGTTGCTTTTTGGCATTTCAAAATACCGAAGGTGGAGATAGTGAAAATCAGGATAATCTTGATCTCACTATAAGGGTGAATTCAGGATGGATTCAAGATTGATTTAGGCAGACTAGAGACATGTTGGATACATGGAACATCTTTAATAATGTTTTAAATGCAACCCAACCCCTTCCAAAACAACATCCATTCTAAAGGGACAATAATATATTTTCAATTAGAATCCCACAAAAATAAAAGTGGTCTAAAAAACCTATAAGCCATAAAAATGTGTAAATGCCTTGAAATGTTATTTGAAAATATATTCTGTTATCTATTCTAAAATAATGGCCTAATAGGTAACTGCACAGACTAGAATTTCAAACTTCTTCCTCAGAAAATGGTACGTCAACATCTTTCAGTCTCTTTTCGGGGAGGCAAATCTGCAGTTTTGGTTCCCTCAACTGAAGCAAGGTCAATTTTAATCAGCTCCTCAGTTAGAGAGATCTGTCTCTCGGCCCTCGCCGTTTCTTTCTCCACCAGACTACATTAACTTGGCATAACAACGTAGTGATGAGAACGGGACATTCAGTCCAATGCTCGCCATTTTCCAAACTAAATTGTACATAATACTCTGATTATCTGTAGACCACATAGTGTTTAACGCCATGTGAAGCCTAGTCTTGAAAATCCCCAGAGTTTCTGCCTCTAGTACATGCCCTGGCAGGCTACTCATTCCACACACTGACTACTCTGTGTGTGAAAAAATTCTTCCTGGTCTATACGGAATTTACCTTTTGCTCATTTCTACTTATGTCCCCTTGTTCTACTAACAGAACTAAACCTGAGGAATCTCTTGTAGTTCTGTTGTAGAGGGTCCTCTTGCTGTTGCCTGACTCACTTTGATGTTTTGTTTCCTTTTGTTTTAAATTCTTCCAGGACAGTTTTACTTGCTCCAGTGCACATTACAGCCTCTGCACTGGCAGCAGAATCATTGAAAAGACCAGCAATGTCAAGTTCATTTTCAGAATGCAATTCTGCAATACATATTATCGTGTTTTGTTCTACATTACATCCAACCAGTTTTTACATGGTTTCTTTCATTAAAATTACAAGAGAGGCAGCTGCCCACTGCTCCTAGGTAACTAAGGATGGGTCAAATGCAGAGGACAAATTACCCCAAGGGATTCAATAAAGTATATCTTATCTTATGTGGATGAGCATGGGAGAATTATTGGCACCTATTGACCACTTGGGGGCGGTATAGCAAGGAATAGAATTTTCAATATTTAAACAGCCATCTCTTGACCACTGTCTACTATTCCAGTTAGATTCTGCTCCTCACAGAGAACAGCAACCATGTTCTAATTCTATTATAATCATTCAAAATGCACTGTGCACAAAATGTGAAACACATTTTCCTTTTTGTGCACAAAATACAGTAACTTGTTTTTTCATTTTGTGACACAAAAATGCATTTTGTCCACAGAATTGATCACCTCACATGTGGTGCCCCATAAGTTTCATCTTAAATTGGATGGCCAGTTGGCGGGCCTTAACCTCCGTTATTCAAGTCCCCCGCTTGCAGTAGTGACCAGGATCAGTGCTATGGCCTCTTTCCTATGTTTCATGAGTGATTATTGACTGCTATGCAAAAAGGTCCCAGTGGTGTTTATTGTATTTGATAGAGTTTTAGACAGCTATTTTTGAGATAGACTCAACAAGCTCTTTTACCACTTGGTTTCTTGAGAACTACGAGAAAACAAAAAGTTATACAAGAAGAATAAGTGGTTGGTAATTTGACTAAAAATGACACTCACTCAGGATTTAGTTTTAAACATCTCTTATCTCTTTAATATTGCAGCATCCTCCAGATAATAATTCATCATTTTCATGAGGCACAGACGGTGTTGCGGAGGTGGGCGTGTTCAGTGTTGCTTATGCTGGGATCTCAGAGGTCACAGCACTTTGAGAGGAACTAACCACCTTGCCATCCACCATCTCTTGCACAATTGTCACCACCTTACGTGTTTTGGAGGAGGCAGCGGCAGCGGCAGCGGCAGAGGCAGAGGCAGCGGCAGCGGCAGCGGCAGCGGCAGCGGCAGCGGCAGCGTCGGAGCCAGAGCCAGAGCCAGAGCCAGAGCCGGAGCCAAAGCCAGAGCCAGAGCGAGAGCCAGAGCGAGAGTCACTGTGAAAAATAAATGTATTTTTTATTAGTGAAGTCATAATCATGAACTATCATTAATAAGTAAAAACAAGCAACAATTCACCTGCCCTTTGACACAGTGTGGAGCTTGAATTTAAATGAATGTCATTACAAATAATAATTTTAATTCTATGACCAAACCCAACTCTAAAAGTATTATCTGACTTTATACTTGCCCGACACACCCTATTCCCCCTGTTCTATTTAAAAAACCTGATGTTGTACCAGATTCAGAAGTGATGGTATATTGAGGAGACTGCATTCCATAATCAGTAAAGCTATTATGCCCTGTGCTGTCACTGGCTCATATGACCTTATAGAATGACTTTTCTCTTTACAGCAAAACCGCATTAAAAAAATGAATGTATGGTGCCCAACTTGGGCCTGAGCGTGTCCAATTCCCACCCCAATCTGAACTGCTCAACGGCCTCCAGCTGTAGCCGTGTTAAGGTTTAAACCACACTGCAAAGTATAGACAACTGCTCAACCAGACTCCTCCAAAACACGAGGTGTCACTAGCTGCTTCTTTTCATGCTGCAGACTACAGCTAAACTCGCATAGAGTGGAGTTGGAGGAAGACCTTTCATATGCAGTGTTAACGTGCAGTATATAGGCACCCGATCGATTAGCGGGGTTGCTAGGTAGCAATGAAACTTGGACCCTAAAGGATTGAACCCACTCATACCCTGGCCAATGCAACCACCAATTGTATGTCACCCTATGGCGCTACCGGCCACAGTCCGCAGTGGCCTGGTCTGAATTCAGACTGATATCATGAGGCTTATCCCTGTACTACGAGATGCCTTAACTGAATGAGCTACCCAGCTGCCCAAAACAGTATGCTTGGTTCCAATAGACTCACCCATCCCATTCTCCATCCAGCAGCCTTCTGTACTCTGCTATCTCCAGCTCTAGACGGGTCTTGATGTCCAGCAGCATCTGGTACTCCTGACTTTGACGCTCCATGTCGGCACGGAGCTGCATCAGCTGTTCCTCCATGTTGGTGACCTGTATCTGGAGGATGTTCAGCTGCTCGGAGTAGCGATTCTCTGTGTCCCTTAATGTAGTTTCCAGGGACCCTTTCTATTGGATGCAGAGAGAAACGTAGGCGAGTGAGGAAGTGAGAGGGTTTATATTAGAAGAGAGCCAAGAGACTCAACTGGTTAATAGCAAAGTTGCTTTAGCAGGGCTTCGTGATGTCCTAGCCTACCATGCTTAGTTGAGACTGCAGCTCTATTTCAAGCGCCTGCAGTGTGCGCTTGAGCTCTGTGAGTTCAGTTTTGGACGTCTGCACAGTCTCTATGTTGGCCTGCACTTCCTGCTTTAGTGGTTCTGCCTGTGGAAAATGACAAAAAATTGAAAAAGAAAATTAATGACGAAAATTGCCAACTGGAACAAAGGGAATACAATATGAACTGGTATATAGACGACAATCAGATTTGTTTTTACCCCCTGACATATTACCTTGGCTTGAAACCAGTTCTCCCATTCCTTCCTGCTCTTCTCAGCCATACCCTCGTACTGATCGCGGAGACCTTCCAGGACTTTGTTCAGATCTTCTTGCGGTGCTGCGTCCACTTCTACATGGACCTGGCCACTCATCTGTGATCTCGCGGCGAGAAGTTCCTGAGCAAAAGAACACAAATTCAATGGTCAGCACACTGACCCTTATCTGTTCAACAGAGAAGTATTTCTTACAAGCAATGTGATGGTAAGGTAATCAAAGGTTATTATGTTATGTTCTAGGGTACTAGACTATTGACTAATTCAGTCAATGTGTCAATGAAGATTCTCTTCTTTTCTTAACTATAACATAGATAAGCCCCCATTTTTTATTTGAGATCCATGATGTAAAATCCTGATCCCTGTTGCAGAAGAAGGGACAGTGTTTGACAGGCCCACCTCCTCATGGTTCTTCTTGAGGAAGATTAGCTCCTCCTTCAGACCTTCAATCTGCATCTCCAGGTCAGATCTTGCCATTGTCAACTCGTCCAGGACCCTCCTCAATCCTGCAATATCAGCCTCCACTGACTGCCGCAGAGCCAGCTCGTTCTCATATCTACAGCAAAGAAGGGTTGTTATGAATTATTTTAAACTGAATTATTAACATTTCTTTTTTAAATACATAGACAGGCCTTTTGAAACTATGGCTAAGGTTTATTTTTCTGTGTTTTAATGCATTCTGCTTGATAATTGTTTTTAACTTGTTGTTCTATAACAGTCCACATAAATAAATTTCCCTTCACATTACTTTTGTTTTGAGACTCACTTGACTCTGAAGTCATCAGCAGCCAGCTTTGCGTTGTCAACGCTGAGATAGATACTGCCATTGAGACGGGTGGCATCCAGGATCTGAAAAAGGTTGCAATGTTCAGGCACTAAACCCCTTCAGTTAGCTATTCATAACAAATGAATACACAAATGTGTGAGGATTATGTAATTATTTATTTAGGCTTGCAGCAAAAAGGATTGCAGTGAGATTTCCACATGAACTAAACTTTATACAAAGGCGACACAGGCATTTGGTTACAATTCTGTTGTAAATATTATGAATCAACTTTGTTGCAAAAATCGAACCTTTGTTGTGGTCAAGTTGACACCTTTCAGGGACTGGCATAAGCTGTACACACTGACCCCATTTTTGGCTTTGTAACACCCCTGAGGGCCTCTTGTGTAAAACACAGTGTCAGATATCGAGGTGCAGAGAATAGGAATGGATGAGAAAGCAGACGATGCCTGAGCAACAGCCACTATCATGAGGTTATCTGAGGTCTGAGGGGACCGTAAGCATGTCGCAGTTTGTGACAGATTTGTCTCGTGTATCTAGTATATAAAAATGGGCCATATAGTGACTCACTCCCAGTTCAGGACTGGCATTTAGGATAGAGAAATTTATGTAACCTGTCTTAGTGTGTTCATATACACAGCCACACCTTGTGGGAGCAAACAGTGACTTGAGCTTGTTTACATAGTAAAGGCTACTGTTGCCGAACCTCTATGTTTTAGCACTTACAGTTTTTTTTTTTTACATAGGTTAAGGAAAGCTAAATTGGAAAGTTGATTTACCTTTGCCTGCAGATCCTTGATGGTGGCCTCGTATGCGCTGTAGTCACGTGCAGACGGAGAGATCTTGCTCTCCAGGAACTGGCGGATCTTCAGCTCCAGTTCAGTGTTGGCCTTCTCGAGGGAGCGCACTTTCTCCAGGTAGGTGGCCAGACGGTCGTTCAGGTTCTGCATGGTGGCCTTCTCGTTGGTCGAGATCTGCATCTCTCCAGCATCGGCCAGGTTGAAGCCGCCCCCTGAACCGCCACCGAAGCTAAAACCGCCACCGCCGCCGCTGCCGCCGCCGCCGCCGGCAGAGAAGGTGCGGGAGGCGCTGGAAATGCGCACGCCACTGCCGCCAGAGCCACCGTACATACTGCCGGCGCTCCTGCCGTACATACTGCCTCCACCTCCTCCTCCGAAGGAGCTCCGCTGGGACCCACCTGACATCATCATGCTCTGGCCGTAAGACATGGTGACAGCTGCTTGGATGGCGTCTGACTGCTCTACCTCTGGCTGTGGAGAGAAGTGACTGGGGTGAAAGCCCCGGCTTAAGATTTTTATAGAGCTGGTTGGAGGGAGGGGAGAAGAGGGAGGAATGGGAGGATTACCTCTTGGATATGGGGAGGTAGGGCAGTGCAGCCATTTCAGAAATTCGAAGCCACACCCATTAAATGCAGTGCTGTAAAACAATCTGTAGCATTAACTCCCTCCACTAAGAAGGCTTTCAGTCTCAAATATTACATGCCTCAGCAATTATGTAAAATCATTAACTGCCTTCTTGAGTAAAATTGGAAATCAAACCTGGAACCTGAATTATAAGCCTGTGAATCAGTGTCCCTTCATTAGCTGTCTTCCACATAATTCACATGCATTTTACTGCTAAATGCATAGTGAATATCAGACATGAATGGCTTTACTGTATCAGTGTTACCGCCATGGTGGACAGCCTATGAGACTGGCATGTGATAAAACTCTTATATTTAAAGTGCATTAAAGTTGTGGCTTGTTTGTTTGCTTCTTATACAGCATATCAAGGCCTCTGAGGAAAATGACAATATGACATTTTAGATGTTAAATATAAAGGACTACAGGTACCAATGTAAGGAGCCAGTACACAAAAAGGAGATACCTAAAATAAAGAACGCACAACTGAACATTACAAATAATATCTAAGAAAAAGTGTACATCACCCAACCAACTGCACTAATGAATGGAAGTGTCTCATCTTAGAATCTTGGTGTGACCCTACATGAGAAGTTTTGGAGAGAAAGAGGAGCAGGGAGACCAGCCCATAATTATGGACAGCAGAAGGGTTCAGAGTCTGTTTCCTGAGCAAAAGTCTGACTCAGGCCTCGTTGAAGGCTACAGGCACTGACTGTGGACAGTGAAGAACCGATCATGTGAGAGATAAACAGGAGTGTGGTGTATGAGGTGGTCTAAAGAAGAGCTGAGGGAATGGGGTCCAGAGAGCAGTCGGTTTGTCGATGTGATGTTGGCGAGTGAGATACATTGATATAGTTTCATGTTGTTTATGTTGTAAACAACATTAAATTCAAATGAGGTAATAGAGAGATTAGAGAATTTGCAAGACTTAGAAATGAGTAAGGCAGTTCCACCAACCCAGCAGATTAACTGCATGAATGGAAGTCAGAGGAAAGAGCTGTAGGTATTGCTGTGTTCTCTGGGGTAATTGAGGTTTTAATCAGAACAGAGAGCTAGAGGGAGAGTACAAAAGCATTAGCTTGATAATAATCAGCTTTTGGGTGACATGTTAACAGCTCCATAATCTCTTATAAAGGATGGGTTGTCATGAACAGGGATCACCAGAGGATAGGTTTGAGATTGTGCAAGACCATCGTGGATGAGATATAGGAAGACTGCCACCTTCACAGATTTTTTCTCTGACAACACCCAGTTTTGGTGGCCCATGTGTAAAAGCTCACGTACTTATATCAGAAATGTATTCAGATTTATTGATATATTGACTGATTGGAATTACGCTACATGGCCAATAGTATGTGGACACCCCTTAGTCGGGTCAGCTATGCCAGCCATACCCATTGCTAACAGGAGCATAAAATCAAGCATACAGCCATGCAATCTCCATAGACAAACACTGGTAGTAGAATGGGCCGTACCGAAGAGCTCAGTGACTTTTAACATGGCACTGTCATAGGATACCACGTTTCCAACATGTCACGTTGTCAAATTTCTGCCCTGCTAGAACTGCCCCGGGCAAGTGTAAGTGCTGTTATCGTGAAGTGGAAACGCCTAGGAGCACCAAGAGCGTAAGCAGTGAAGGGGGAAGGCCACACAAGCTCACACAATGAGACCACCGAGTGCTGGAGCCTGTAGCATGTAAAAATCACCTGTCCTCAACTGCAACACTCACTGGCAAGATTGCCTCTGGAAGCAGTGTCAGCACAAGAGCGCCGGAGAGCCAAGCAATGCCGAGCATCGGCACTATCTGGCAGTCTGATGAACAAATCTGGGTTTAGTGAATGCCAGGAGAATGCTACCTGTCCAAATGTACTGTGCCAACTTTGGCCTGGGGCTGTTTTTCATGGTTTGGACTAGGCCCCTTGGTTCCAGTGAAGGGAAATCTTAATTCTACAGCATACAAAGACATTCTAGATAAATTTGCGCTTCCAACTTTGTGGCAACAGTTTGGGGAAGGCCTTTTCCTGTTTCAGCATGACAGTGCCCCCATGCACAAAGCGAGGTCCATAAAGGAATGATTTGCTGAGGCTGACGCGGAAGAACTTGACTGGCCTGCACAGAGCGCTGACCTCTACCCCATCGGACAACTTTGGGATTAATTGGAACACCAACTGTGAGCCAGACCTTGATCAATGCCTAACCTCACTAATGCTCTTCTGGCTGAATGGAAGCAAATCCCCTAGCCATGTTCCAAAATCTAGTGGAGAGCGTTCCCAGAAGAGTGGAGGCTGTTATAGCAGCAAAGGGGAGCCCAATTCCATATGAATGCCCATGGTTTTTGAAGGAGTTGTTCAACAAGCACATATGAGTGTGATATTCGAGTGTCCACATATGCCATGTAAATCCACAGCAACTGCACATGAAAGATGTTAAATTTGTTTTAAAAAGTTTATAATGCCTCATAGTTTAATGCTTACAACAATTCGCTTGGTACATAACTGCAGAACAGAAAAACAGCATAGAAACCAAGACAGAGACAAAGACCTCTGTACCTATGTGTGTTCCTTCATTATCTTCTTAGATAAACTTAGACAAATTAATAACAGTGTTATAGGTATATCTTTAGTGGTGTTACTCCTTCAAGAAATTCATTAGTTTTCTTAATGTTTTTTTGCTCTTACAAGACTGCAAACTCATTTGCAGGAAAAGATCAGAGAACCTTCTTCACCTGGTTTGCGTGCATGGAACTGGCCAGACAGGATAATGTCTGAAATGTCACGTTTCATTTTTAATTCACGAACGCTCTAAATCTGTCACTGCCTGCTTTTTTTCTTGGCATTAATATCCACACAACAAAAGGTAGTGGTTTGTTGGGTTGGTATGTTTGGTATGTTTTTGAAGGGCTGATCTCTTGGCAGTGATCTCAAGCCTCAGGGGATGCAAGAATGTTATGGGCCAACACCTGCCAGTGGAGGAGTGACTCTCAGATAATGATTTTGGTGTTGATCGGTATTGTGGTTGCTATGTGTAGTCTATGATTTCTCAACAAACTGTCTCATTGACTTTTCGCATGATGTCTGTACATTTCGCATTATGTAAGTTGCTAAAGTATGCCATAGAGGAGAGGGCATTCGATAGGGGAGCGCTACATGATTTGTTTCTTTGGTGTGCAAAGGGAGGTTTGGGGTCACTGGCACAGTAATGGGAATTGCATGCCATAGAATGCGTAGACTACAATGTCAAATACAGTCAGCTCCATAATATTTGGGACAAAGCCATTTTTTAAATTTGGCTTTGTATTCCACAATTTCAGATTTGTAATTAAACAATTTGCATGTGTTTAAAGTGCAGATTCTCAGCTTTCATTATTATTTTTTATACATTTTGGTTTCCTCATGTAGAAAATACAGCACGTTTTGCACGTAGGCACACAAACAAGAAACAAATGCCACACCACCACAGAAACTTGGCATGTCATGGATTTCAGTTGGAACCTACGCAGAGTGCTAACGGAATTGAACCCACGCCAAGACATAATGAATAATAATAAAGTAATGAAAATAATAAATAAATAATGAATGAATGCCCAAATTTCTGACTCTTATTGCCATGCAGTACATAGTTTTTGGCTGGAGTTATAATGTTTGTGGATGACTGCTGTGTTAGTACTTGCTATTAAAAACCAAACAAATGTTCTCGGGAATGGGTGTGGTCTGCCTTACAACACAGCCTGGTCTATGACAGCACATTTTAATAATACAGATATATATATATTTAAAATTATACTTCTTTTTTTTGTGTAAGAGAAGGTGTGCCTTGTATCAGCAGGTTACATTGGCAACTAGATCATCAAAACACTTGACAAAACAAAAACCTGCCAGGAAAAATACTTATGCTGGAGAGAGTTGGCCTGCTTTGTGTGTAAGGCGGTGTGTGTGTGTGTGTATGTGTGTGTGTGTGTGGGGGGGGGGGCGAATGTAGAATTACCCTGAGACTTCTTCCTTATGAGCAGGTGCTCAAAACCATCTGTTATTAATTCCCTGCTGATAGTGTGGACAAGTGCAGATCCCCACATGAGTGAGTTAATGTAGGTCTGTGTGTGAGTGAGTGACTGTAGGTCTATGTGTGTGAGTGAGTGAATGTAGGTCTATGTATGTGAATGAGTGAATGTAGTCCGTGTGTGAGTGAGTGAATGTAGGTCTGCATGTGTGAGTGAGTGAATGTTGGTCCATGTGCGTAAGTGAGTGAATGTAGGTCTGCGTGTGTGAATGAGTGAATGTTGGTCTGTGTGTGAGTGAGTGAATGTTGGTCTGCATGTGTGAGTGAGTGAATGTAGGTCTATGTGTGTGAGTGAGTGAATGTTGGTCTGCGTGTGTGAGTGAGTGAATGTAGGTCTGCATCTGTGAGTGAGTGAATGTTGGTCCATGTGTGTTACTGAGTGAATGTAGGTCCGTGTGTGAATGAGTGAATGTTGGTCTGCATGTGTGAGTGAGTGAATGTAGGTCTATGTGTGTGAGTGAATGAATGTTGGTCTGCGTGTGTGAGTGAGGGAATGTAGGTCTGTATGTGTGACTGGATGAATGTAGGTCTGCATGTGTGTGAGTGTGTGAATGTGAGGGCGATAGAGGGTGGGGTGGGGGCGTTGGGGGTTGGGGTGTGTCCTGAGAAAGTTGGTAATGTGTACGAAACAAGGTGAGGACATATGCTTCACTTAGCCCAGGGCGCTGTGATTGGCAGGTGCCTTTTGATGCTGGTTCCATGTTGCAATAATGAGTTCAGACAGACATTCACAGCTGGGGTGGAACCATGAGTCTAACACGCTTCATCAGTCATTTAATTCAAACAGAGCAGTATTCACATACTTCCAACATACTTATAATTATAAACAGGGTAACTTATAGTGTGAGTGTGTGTATAAAGATATGTATGTATGTATGAATGAATGTTATGTCTGTGCAGACTGGCATTTCACATGCAGAAATCTCTCTTTGAATGCAGGTTGGGAGCTTGGGTCTGTTTAACTGAAGGGGGTTGATGTGGTGTGACTGGGACTCACCCTCATACCGATGGGATGGTTTTGGCATTCTGGGGGAAGTGGGAGACCCACACACTGTGATGGGGGACTGTAGACTGCATGGAGGAACTAGAATACTTTGTGGAGTTTCTGAGGTAAACAGATACATAAATATCATTCATATATAAGATCCTATGTATTCTGGTCAAATGGCCTGGGTAGTCATGCCCTATTGCTTGCTATTAGTCTTTCACCTCGATCCAATTGAACAGACAGACGCAGCAGCTTCAAGGTTGGATGAGGTAATCAGCGGAGAGTTCTGTTTGAAGATGGGCGATTATCAAAATAACAGGTGGATTCATTCTATGGGTGTGACCAACGTGCAGGGATTCTTCCAGTAAAATGTTCCAGAGTCTGTTCCTTGGGTGTTGGTCACCACCCCAATGTATATCTTCACATATGAGTACTCCAGTTTATCTATGTAAAGCTATGTTTAAACATGAACCAGCAAAACCTGATGTCCTGCGCGAGTGCGCTTCTGTTCTCCTGCATAATCTGTTTTTATTATATTGAAACACTATGACTTAAAGTCTGAGAGTTAACACATTTCAGCAAGATTCTAAGTTCAAAGTTCTAAGCTAAATTTTTTGATGAACAAAAACATTTTCATGTCTAGAATAAGTGCTGTCGAGGTGTGAAATACACTGTAGTCCTTACCCCATGTACATTGAGCATTAAAATACTTTTGATTCAATTTTATTTCACAATTGTACTGGCATATACAAACCCTACTCAGTCCTTACTTACATGCAGTCGTTTCCTGTGGATTTATTCCTTGCAGGGTTCAAACTCACAACTGCCACAGTTACAGGATTAAAAATTGTCACAAGAGTTTGCTCACAGTTCAGAACGGTAGTTAAATCAAGAGCTTGATATAACTGTTACTGTTCACATTACAGGCTACGTGCTGCACTCTAAATGTTTCCAATAACCTCGCCTAAATCACAGGCATGGGTCTCTGATGGAAAGACAGGATAATATCACAACCCGATAGTTAAATTACTTCACTGGTTACCCTACATGGAATAAAGAAGATTAACTGAAGGTTCAGCATTTTGTATTAAATATATATAACCTGTCAGAGATGAATGACTTTATTAAAAGTAATTCAGAGATGTAAGAGAAGTTCAAGAAAAAATGTAAGAGAAGTTCAAGAAAAAAGCTTCCAGCAATGTTTTTCTTGTTACAAAACATCTGTTCTCTTCATGAGCAACACACCCAGAGAACATGCTTGTCAGGACAGTATTTTACAGATTGCCAAAAATTTATGTAATGGCAAAGGAGGGTAACACAAAAACATATGTACAGTATGTGTGTGTGTCTAGGCGCGTGTGTGTACGTGCGTGTGTTTATATGGAAACAGTTATAATTTCCTACTGCAGATCTTTTCGGAAAAAAATCTTTTCTGAAAAATGTGCATCCCATCCAAAGAGTACATTGCTTTTTATTTAGCTGTACAGAGTGAACTATCCACAAATAATGAACCCGGAATATGATCTGGTTCAAGCAATTTGGGTACACAGTGAACAGTTAAAAGAATGAAGGAAATAACTGTGATACATTTTCCCTCCAACAACAAAACAGATGGATGTAAAGACATCTAAAAAAGGTTATAGGTCTTTTACAAATTTTTTACTTACCTTTTCATTTTATTTAATCATTTTCATATTTAATAAAAAATATAATTTTATGCATTTCCATGATATTTACTTGCTTTAATATTTTGCGCATAAAGGATTATACGTGTAAAACCCAAGCTCTCCTGTTTGAGCTATATACCTAACTTTCTGTCCAGTGATCAGAAGAATGGAGCAAGGTTACAAAAAATAATGAATCTTGGGCAAATTAGGGTCAAGATAATATTTAATTTTCCATAATAGAACATCAGAAACAAACACAAGGGAGGCGTTGCCAAGACGGGTGTGGGAAAAACCATTTATTTATTTATTTATTTATTTTTAATTATCTTTTATTTTACCAGGTGCGTCACATTGAAATTTCCATCTCTTTTTCAAATGAGCTCTTGCCAAGAGAAGCAACAAGCAATCAGTTTACACATAAAACACCATACAGGAAGGTACATCAATAAAATCACAGATCATACATTTTACAATTCAAATAAAATGATTACAATCATTGGTTTTTAAGGTCTTCAATAGAGGCATAAAGCATTCCAGTTTAATGTTTTTCTGTGGAATATGTTCCAGGGCCATGGGGCATAATAACTAAAAGGCATCTTTCCAAGTTCTGTGGAGGGCGAGGTACAGTAAAAAAAAGCTTTATGAACACAGGTTATAAGAATTTGTGTTCCAGTGAAAAAGACAAGTTAAATAATTAGGGAGTTGT
The DNA here is from genome assembly GCF_018555375.3 of Anguilla rostrata. NCBI lineage: Eukaryota > Metazoa > Chordata > Actinopteri > Anguilliformes > Anguillidae > Anguilla > Anguilla rostrata. The sequence goes on from NC_057934.1 coordinate 72,791,930, forward strand.
CCTATAACTGCCTTGTAAATTAAAGTGAACCAATGAAGTTACCTAAGGTAAACTAGGGATGGCAGGCCCATCCTTTCAAATGAAATGCAATGATGAGTAAGAGATTTTGCAATGACCCCAAAGGCACTGTGATACACTGTTGCCAATAGCCTGCAGTGTAGGGGCAGATACATGCATGTCAAGAACATTGCCATCATCAATCACAGGGAGAAGTGTTTCTCAGACCAATTTCTTTCTCACTGCGAAATTGAAGCAATACTTATTTTTAAAATAGAACTTAAGTTCTTTAGCTTTTAAACAAGATTATCAATGTGCATTTTCCAGCCAGGTTCCCAGATATTTGGTGGAAGACACTTGCTAGTGTTAGGGAGATTAAATGATAAATGCGATTTAGAAAAATCCGTTTTAATCACTAAGCAATGGCGGAAACTTCCCCTGATTTTCCTTGAGTATCAATACAATTAATCCACAAAATAGGCTACTTAATACTATCATATATAGCCAGCTCTCCCCAAATAGGCAGTTTTAGCGAGTAGCCTAGGCCTTATAACCTACATTTATTTTCATTTGCAGTTTGAAATTGTGCACATTTTTAATCAACATTATTTGCGGATACATGCACTTCTTTCTCTGCATTCGTATTCATGGAAAATATCGGCAATGCGTAGATTGTAAACAATCTTGAAGTGCAGATTTTGTTTTTGCTGGTTATTCTGAAAGCTAACACGGTAGATAACAGACTGGTGTATCTTGTTTGTTAAGTGTAGACTACTTGGTGATTAAAACAGATTTTTAACGGATAAATTGAATTTATGATTTAATCCCCCGAACACGGTATGAAGATGCTGTGTGTTAGGCTACTTGCCATTTGATTAGTCCGATCGTTGGCACACTTGATAATAAAGGAAAATTTATGAAAACGAAAATTAATGAAAAAATGAGATCAATGATTGATTTAAAGGAAAGTTTTGCACCCCACCAAGTCACCAGTCGCCGCTGTGCATAGAGGTGAATGTTTGAGTTCTTCAGTGCTGAGTCAATGTTTCTAATGTAAATAATGAACGGTACTGGACCTAGAATAGACCCTTGTGGTACACCCTGGGCAACCAAAACTTAGGGGATGATTTTTGACCTGCATAAAAGCTCTGAGGCCTGCCAGAAAGATAGTGTTCAAACCATCGGACTGCTTTGGTGCTCAGTTTAATATTAAAGAGCCTACTAATTCAAAGATGAGTCAATAAATAATGCAGCAGAGTGCTTTTTCTTATCAAGGGCTAGTACAATATCATTTAATACCTGTGTGGCAGCAGTTATAGTGCTGTGGCCTGATCTAAAACCTGATTGTGCTTTTACCTGGGCATTTACAAACAACTCCATAATCTTTCTAACTAATAACTACTTAGAAATAGGATGGTAGTTACCAAGGCCAGTGGGGTTTCAACCTTTCAAAAGAGTCAGAATGTAAGCTTCCTTCCATCAACATATGGGGATATCATTAGTGAAAATGGAAAGTTTACAAATGAGGGCTAAAGGCTTGGCTAACACTTGAGCTGAAAGCTTCAATAGATAGGGGTCAAGACCATTGGGGCCTGGGAAGTTTTTTTGGAGTCTAGAGCCTTAAGAACCTCAATGACTTCAGCTCAGTCAGAACCTTTATTTAAATTCTCGGAGGTACAATTGAGGGCCAGGCCCTCATTTTCAATGTAGCCGAGATTACAAACACAATTAAAACACAATAGGTGTAATAAAAGATCATAGAATATAGCAACAGCAACTAACATAGTAAATAATAAAATAACAGTAATAAAATACAGTAAAATATGATAAAAAATAAAAATAAAATAAAATAATAAAATAAATAAAATCAGCACAGATATGATCAAAAACAGATACACTCAGAGACAGGAATGTTCAAAACCAGCGATCTAAACTGCCCATAAGTAGGTAGAGAGCTGATTTTCAGCAATTGTTGGAGCTCATTCCAGGAGGATGGGGCACTAAAATGGAATGCTGACTTCCCAATTTCTGATCGAGCCCGAGGGACCTTAAGCATAAGCAAGCCATTTGATTGGGTTTGATAGGGTCCAGAGTGCCACTCTAACAACCTTGTAATATAAGGTGGAAGCATTCCGACAATGGCCTTAAAGATAAACAAAAACCAGTGTTTATCACGCCTCTCTGCCAGAGAAGACAGACTCACCTTGGCATAGAGGACACAGTGGTGGGTACCATAACTATCGCCAGTAATAAATCTGAGGGCAGAGTGATAGACTGTGTCCAAGCGCTTAAGGGAAGAAGGAGCAGCAATTCTATAAATAATGTCACCATAGTCTAATACTGAAAGGAAAACTGCTTCAACAATTCTTTTTCTACTGATCATAGGGAAGCAAGATCTGTTTCTATAAAGGAAGCCAATTTTTTGTCTCAGTTTGCTGACAAGATTATCTATATGGAATTAAAATGAGAATTTCTCATCAAGCCAGATGCCAAGATATTTATATTCAGAAACTCTCTCAATTTTAGAACTATTTGCAGTGGATATAAATATGCTATCATAATCAGTGCTTCTGGCCCTAGTAAACAACATGAATTTTGTTTTGCTTGCATTAAGAACCAGCTTAAGCTTAACAAGAGCCTCCTGAAGGGCATTAAAAGCAATCTGCAGTTTCTCAGCTGTTGAAATACACTTGAAAACAAAACCAAGGTAGTCTAAGGTACCACTGCAAGCAGAAGTGGCCATTGACACACTAGGACTAGAAACAGGTTATATGTGGTCAAATAAATACCCTGCAGAAACAAAGTGTTCAGTGGTGCAGTGGAAATTATAGAAATAATCTGAAATAAAATTGATTAACGATTAAGCTGAAATATATAAGTATTATGTATATGTTAATTACACTACTTAGTTTTATATATGTATTCACTGTAGTATTACTGTAGGCCTATAATTAGTTTTAGAAGTGCCTCAGTATGCTGTGACCCCAAGACATCCCTGCCCCTCCTCTATGAGATATGACCCATCTGTTTACCTGAGTGTATGAAGGGCAGTTGTGATCTTTTTTCAGGAGACACTTTCTCACACCTGCCTGTCTGCATTTACAATACATCAGTCTGGTGTGTCTGATGAAATACAACTTTTATGAAATACTACTTTTATGATAACATTTGATTAATTTTAATGATTGATGATTTGATAACAGTTTAAGTCTTTCTGACAGATGAGAATAAAATAAAATATTAATATTAAATATTTTTGATTAAATTGGGATGGCAGGTATGGGGCATGCCCCATACCTATACAGCACCGAGAGTTTGGCACTTTTCAGTGTTCCCCACAGAAATAACCACAACAGCCACAGACACTCAGCCCTTAAAAACATTAAATTCTGTACATTCTGACCCCATTTCAACAGACAGATTTCATAAACAACTTCACATGTCCACACAATAAAGCCCCAAACTAAGGGAATTCTGCGTTTTCTCCTTGTTCTTCTTCTCTTTCTTCTTCTTCTTCTTCTTCTCATTCTTCTTCTCATTCTTATTTTTCCTGCCGCCTATCCCACTAATAACATGTCTCCCCATTGGACATTTTACCGACAACCGCCAAATCTTCACCTACACGACCCAATGAAAAACTTGCATACACACGCAAAATACCCATACCTTTTTACTCTGAAACATTTTCAGTACAAACAGCTAGTCCGCCTGTGGCCTAGTGGGTAAGGTTACAGTCTTGGGAACACAGGGTCCGAGGTTCAAGCCTAGCTACGAATGCGTTTCTTTAACCTGCTTTTACCCTCACTAATAATTGTCTACTACTTCTCAATTATTGCTTTTGCACCATATCTACCAGCCGTTCCCCGAACTGTATTATTACGTACTGTCTGCACGTTCAATTGTTAACCGGCTACAATATTGCAAAGCCATATGGATTCAACGGGAGCTCTTCTGTGCTAACTCACCTGTGTTCTTTTTTAAAACCACGGACAGGTTTGCTAATGATATTTCACGCATTGCATAGCTATGTCATGGTGCTGCACTAACAAAGTCACAGACTGGTAAACCTCCGGTTGAAGGCTTGAATCCCGCCTCGCTCTCAGGCAGATAATTTCCTCTTTTACACTAACGTTCTCTTACGCTTATATTTGCTTTACCAAAACTCACTCATGGCCACCCATATGCATTTCATGACGGCAAATGTATTCCTTTTATTAAAAAGTTACACCAGTTCACAGCTGTGCCATTTCTACTAACTACATTTCTTCACTTGGCTACTGTACAAAACCTTCTTATCAGCAAACGCCACGTTTCTACATTCATGTTACCTCGCCCTGTTCTCTATCTAGCCACATACAAAGAATTACTACGTATGTACGTTCTGCAACTCCCCATTAAAACATTACATTTAAAAACATGATTCACTCATAATTATAACTACTAGTACTGAACATGAAAAAAACACAGCAGTGCAATAGTTTTCACACGTTACTTAACCCTCCACTTTAACAGCTGGCGCTTTATAGCGACTGTTATATATACCGTTCGATAAGGAATATAAGCTCGCTCATGGTCACTCCATTTACTTCGCACTATACTCCGTGATCATGTCAGCCTACATGTCCTACCTGCAGATAAGCCTATCAAAATGCCTTATAAACCTTACAAACACTAAAAGTGCATCTCCACGAAATAACAGACAACGGAGCAGGACAGAAGGCTACACAAGTTGTGACCTAGGCAGCTCTAATTCTACGGGCTTGCTGATTCTTTTGTCAGTCAAGGCTTGTTGGATGGACGTCAAATCTGTGAGTACATACACTGGCCATATTTCACCTGTGTTTCTGTTGCGTTTTTATACTTACGCCACAGCCACGGTTTTACATATATAGCAACCCAAAACTGCTAAACAGTACACGCTCATCAGGCTGTACAAATTCACACAAGGATAGCCATAATCCACAACCGTTTCTTACAGGGTCACTTCGCATTTCTCACTCTCATAATAAAACGCTTTGCAAAAAGAAATGATATCTCATAAAAAACACGTTTTCAACGTACAAAAATGCCAAGTTACTCAAAAGTATTGATATCAAAATGATGCCAAGTTACGGTACTACAAACAATATAGGCTATCTTGCCTCACCGAAATGACATAAGATGTATTTCAAAGCAATGCTATCCAATATTTCCTCAATTCTTTCAAGTCACTTGGCCCTGTGTGTATAAGCATGCACTACATGGACAGGCCAAACATATGTGTGGATGGCTCTCTCACAGTCAACATTGATTGAATAGGCGTGTATCTGTCCAATTTGTATTGGTATGTATGTATTTCGCTGCCCAGCCTTTCTGTTGCGTGAATGATAGTATGTTTCTTGGTATAAATGTGTGTTCGTAAATGTGAATGTAACATGCTGCGAGGGAAATGTCCCCATGGGGATAAAGAAGTTCTCTATGTATGTATGTACAATATGTATTTTACATGCAGTATTTATTGTACGTAGCAAATATACAATAACTTGCACATGTACTCAAATTCAGTTCAGAAGCAAGTACAAACATGTTTTCTGGGGAAATATGCTTCCTGTAGTTACTCAGCAGCAGTTTTGTACATTAATTTCAATGTGTTCCATGAGGCAATTCGAAATATTTGACTCTTTGATCTGACACAAAGTTTGCATGATATTGTAAAATGGTAAGATTACAAAACACAGGGCCAAGTGACTTGAAAGAATTGAGGAAATATTGAGTAGCATTGCTTTGAAATACATCTTATGTCATTTCGGTGAGGCAAGATAGCCTATATTGTTTGTAGTACCGTAACTTGATATCATTTTGATATCAATACTTTTGAGTAACTTGGCATTTTTGTACGTTGAAAACGTGTTTTTTATGAGATTCATTTTAACCTTACCAAGAGTTCTCTGAGTCTAAATCTCACTCCTGGCTGGCACCTGGCTTAGATGCACCATCAGTGAACAGATCAACAATGCATTGCTGATCCGTCAATTGGGGGTCATGAATGACTTGTTGTGGAAGTGTTCCAGAAGCAATGGAGCAAAGGCTTTTAATGGCTTTCCAAAAATTTAGCAGGGTCATTTAAGTTAATATAGATGGAGTTGAGATAAAATTCTGATTTTGACTTCCTTTTAACCAAGGCTGATTTATAGTGGAGATTCCAAAATCTAGCCCAGAGAGAAGGGGAAATTGACTCTCTGGCTTTAGCCCCGGCAACATTATGTTCATAAATTAGCACCGAAAGCTCCGTGGAAAACCAAGAGCTCAATTCAATTCAAAGCTGTCTCTCCCTTTAATTCTATGTTTGCTAAGAGGTGCGTATTTGTTTGTTGCAGATAGGAAAACAAGAGTGAAAGTAACTCCATGCACCCTCCATATCAGGGATAGGACTAATTCTGCCCAACTCACCGCATCTTAGATCATGCAGAAGTGCCCGTTCTACAAACCATTAAAAATGTATTTCATAATAAAGCAAGGCACAGTATTTGGGAGCCTGGTATCCCTGACACATGCAATCGTGCAGTGGTCACTAAGACCATTTGAGAAAATGCCAACTCACAAGTATTTATGAGGAGTGTTCATAAGGATCAAGTCCAAGAGCATAGCTTTATTTTGACATTCTTAGTTTGGGTGAGTGGGAAAATTAACAAGCTGGGCAAGATTCAGTTTACCACATGCATCTTTCAAACTCTCTGAGGTAGTGATGAGCCAGTCCCAATTCAAGTCTGTCACAAATTCAGAATCAGCCAATATAATCCCTGGCTGTACAAGCCTTACTGCCAAGAATATTAAAAATTTATGTTTAGAAAAAGATTGAATCAAATAAGTACTGAAATTGGACTTTAAAGAGATAGCAACGCTACCTCCTCTGATTGATCCATCTGCATGGAACAAATTATAGCCATCAATTCTTCTAAAGTTATCTTTAACCAGGTTTATCTTTAACTAAGTTTTTTAACCAGGTTTCGGACAAAACCAGAACATCAGGATCTGAATCATGAACCAATGCATAAATTTTAGGAGCAGTAGTCATACACAGCAACCCAATGAACCATGTCTTTCTTTGAAGTCCGCAGGGGTAGCCAACTTAGACCCTGTTGACACTTGGTTTTAAAATTTGTCTTGGGCGATCGGATCACAAGTGGACAGCGCTAAATACAAATGTAAACGACCACCCAGACGCATTGTGATTGATTGATTGATTGATTTAAATTCTTTATTGATCATTAATATACAAGAGGCCCCTCTAGCCAGAGATGCCCCAGATACAAAAATCATCAAAAGGATAAAAACACAATAAAGCCCAAAGGCTTATTTCCATTGTGGTCCTTTAAGTGATCCGATCACTCAAACCACTTGCCGAGGTGGTCTGGGACGCATTTGACCACATATCTTTTGTAGTGTAAACGCTAATGCGTCCTGATGTGTCCCCAACAAGGACGTAACAGGAAAATACGTCATCAATGCAGGACGTGGTGGTTGTTTTGGTGACAGTCTTCGTCTTGTCTTGTGCTCTTTTCCAAGTCACAAATGACTTTGTCCTGCCAATCTCAACAGCTGGAATAGCCCGTACATGTATATTAGTTCTTGAAACATTTTTGTTTTCTTAGCTAGCCCGTGCGAAAACAAATCTGGCGCTTGTCTGGTGATATACTGACGTAATAACTGTGCGCGGGGCTCTTTGACCTTCTAGCGGAAGTGACGTAGGCAGTAACGAAATCTGAACACAAGTGGTCAGCTGGACACTTTGGAGACGCATGATAGACACGGGTGTGAACGCCGATGTGTCTCGGATGTCCACTTGTGTTCGAATTACCGAAACACTTTTTAAAACCAAGTGTAAACAGGGTTTTAGAATCAAGCATTGGACCAGGATTAGGTTCTATAATGCCAGAGGTTAAAAGTAACATAATAATCAACGAATGAGACTTCATTCTAAAAACCCTAGAGAAGTGATATACAAGGGTAGAACCAGCAGAAGCAAGGACACATTGTAGTGTAGTGAAATTGGTTGATTTCACTTTTATAAGTTAAAATACGTCAAATTGTGTAGGACTATCAACAGAGAAAATGTGACAAATAGAATAGGACATGAGCTGACAAATTTTTCCCCATCGTGGGGTGTGTAAGTGGTGGGTGAACTGCTTAAAACCATAAACAGTAGCATAGCAGAAAACCACAGTCCTATTTTTCGTAAAATCAAGTTGCATAGAAGTTAGTTAAAGTTGAAGTTTGTGCATAAACAGTAACTTTTTGGCAGTCAACACACTGCGTGGAGGGAGATTGAGTGTGATTCCAAGCAGGTAGAACAGGCAATATCACACTGATGTGTGTGTAGGTGTGTGTTTGTGTGTGCAGATGTGGGTGTGTGTGTGTGCGCATGTGGGTGTGTCTGCACGCTTGTATTTATCCTTTATTTTACCAGGTGTGTCCCATTGAAATTTCCATCTCTCAAATGAGCTCTTGCCAAGAGAAGCAACAAGCAATTGGTTTATACATAAAACACCATACAGGAAGGTACATCAATAAAACCACAGATTATACATTTTACAATTCAAGTAAAACGATTACAAACATCGGTTTTTAAGGTCTTCAATAGAGTCTTAAAATCACCCAGAGGCATAAAGCATTCCAGTTTAATGTTTTTTCTGGAGCTGGTTCCAGGACCATGGGGCATAATAACTAAAAGGCATCCAAGTTCTGTGGAGGGCGCGGTACAGTAAAAAAACAATAAACAAACGTTGTGAAAACAGGTTAAAAGAATGTGTGTTCTAGTTAAAAAGACGAGTTAAATAATTAGGGAGTTGCCTCATAATAGCCTTGTAAATTAAGAAGTGTACCAATGAAGCTACCTACGGTAAACTAGGGGTGGCAGGCCCATCCTTTCCTATGAAATACAATAATGAATAAGAGATTTTGCAATGACCCGGAAGGCACCATGATACACTGTTGCCAATAGCCTGCAGTGTAGAGGCAGATGTACACATGTCAATCTAATCTAATTATCAACAAACTCAGGGAGAAAGTGGCTTGAATCAATTTCTTTCTAGCTGGAAAATGTAAGGGTTGCCTATTTTAAAAATAAAACTTTAAGATTTTTAATAAGAACAATGTGCATTTAAAAACTGAGGAAGACACTTGCTCAATAATTTTCCCTTCTACTGTAAATATATTTGGAGTAACAACCTGGGAGCATGATTAAGAAAAAAAATACTTACTGAGTGTTAGACTAGTTTCAGGTCACAGAGTGAAACCTGAATAGAACTAAAAGATTCATGGACAGCTCTATTCAGGGAAGCAGCACAGGAGTGTAAAGGAGTATAAAATTATATCATCTGCATAGAGGTGAATTTTTGAGTTATTCAGAGCTGAATCAATGTTACTAATGTAAATAGTGAACAGTATTGGACCTACAGTATGTGGTACAGCCCGGAAAAAAAAAACTTAACCAGCAGCCACACCATCATGCCAGCTCCTCCCGAATTACTGAAGGTAAGCTAGTGTGGGCTTGGTTAGTACTTGGATGGGAGACCACCTGGGTATACTAAGTTGCTGCTGGAAGTGGTGTTGGTGGGCTAGCAGGGGGCAATCTTCCCTCTGGTCGAATAAACCCCAATACCCCAGTGCAGTGAGGGGGACACTGTGCTGTTGGAGATGCCGTCTTTCGGATGAGACGTTAAACCAAAGTCCTGATTCACTGTGGTCATTAAAGACCCCATGACACATGTCACAAAGAGTAGGGGGTTCCCCGGTGTCCTGGCTAAATTTAAAACCTGGCTTTCTCAAAACTTGCCACCTAATCATCCCGATTTAGTTGGCTAAAAAATGCTCTCTCCCTCTCCACCTTAGCTAATGTGTGGTGAGTGTGCTGGTGCAAAATGGCTGCCGTGCATCACCCAGGTGGGTGCTACACGTTGGTGGTGGGTGAGGTGAGTACCCACTCATTACTGTAAAGCACTATGAGCGTTCGGAAAAGTGCAATATAAATGCAATCATTCGTTCATACGCTTAGGGGATGATATCTGCATAAAATCTGCATAAAAGCTCTGAGGCCTGCCAGAAAGATAGTGTTACATAACATAATGATGAGAACAGACCATTCAGCCCAACAATGCTCACCATTTTCTTACTAAATTGTACTTAGTGCTGTGATTACCTACAGGCTACAGAGTATCAAGCATAATCGTGAAAATCCCCAGAGTTTCTGCCTGTACTACGTGACCTGGCAGGCTATTCCACACATTGACTATTCTCTGCATTAAAAAATTCTTCCTAATGTCTGTATGGAATTTACCTTCTGCTGATTTCCATTTATGTTCCCTCATTCTAACAGAACTCAACCTGAAGAATCTCTTGTAGTTCACTTTGTCAATCCTGTTTATGAATTTTAAAGTCTCAACCAAATCACCCCTGAGTCTACTTTTTGTAAGGGTCAAAAAGTAAAAGTCCAAGAGTGTAGATTTCATTTTACATTTTAAGGTAGGTTGAGTGGGAAAATTAAAGAGCTGGGAAAGATTAAGTTTACCACATACACCGTTCAAACTGTCTGAGGCAGTGGTGAGCCAGTCCCAAATTGAGTCTCCCAAGAGCACACATTCCAAATCATTAAACTCAGCCAATACATTACTTAAAAAAGAAACTGATTATTTTGAAGTGGAAGGAGCTTTGTAATATGACAGTCATAGGACAGTACAAGCCTTACTGCCAGAAATTGTAAAAAAGAAAAAGACTTAATTAAATGGGTACTAAATTTGGACGTTTACATAAGCCGCTTTTCCACCGCAGGAACTTTACCCCGGAACTAGGAACCTTTTGAGGAACTCAAAATTTAGTTCCTGGGGCTTTATTTTACCCCCCAAAAAGTTCCTGCTCAGGGGGTAGTACTTTCCGAAAGTACAGGAACCTTTTGGGTGGAGCTTGCAGCGCTGAACATTTCTGATTGGTCGAGTACTCGCAGCATTTTTTTGTATTTATTTTCAACCGCCATGTTTGAAAATATGCAGCCACAAACCAATTCATTTTCATTGTATGTTATGCGGCGCAGTAGCCTAGTTTTGGTTATAGCCTGCCAACGTCTTGGAATTATAACGTGTGCTCTTCTGTTCTTTTCTTGCTTTAGTATTCGTTTTATAAAATGCTAAGCATTCGTGCTGGGACAGCATATTACGTAGGCTACCAAAACATTCAAACGGATTAATTCGGTTGCTGAATATTTTCTTCCGGATTTTCTTTGTTAGACTGTAATTGACTCAAAACGTTTGATACAGTTATGTGAGGTATGCGGTAGTTCTGCATAATTAACATTGGTGATACAGTAAAAGCAAACTGGAAATCACCTTCCACACTTTTTGTCAGGGTAAAATTCTAGTAATCGTCCCTTTAGCTTTTTCAGACTGCCGTAATTTTACTCCATTTTACTGCCATTCTTCAATTCCACGAAAAGACCAGGAAGACTATGGACTAATTTATGGTGCATGGTTCGCATCTGGAGGGCACACTTCGCTGCTCGGCTAGCAGTAACTTCGAAGGAAAGCAAACGGTGGCTGTACCACTACTAATTTAAATTTTCACGCAAGTCCGAGTTTTCGTTCTATTCTTGTCATTTTGCGATTAGCCTATATGGAATTGACGATGAGAAAGTAATCAAACAGCAAATTGTTTACAACGTGTGCATGTTTTCTGCTGTTGTTGCCAGTTATATTGGAAATGTGAATGCATTCTGTCGCTTCGGATGTCAAGACATGAAAGCGAATGTTCGCATAAAAACATAATGAATGTGTTTGAGAGGATATATAAAACAGTTACAATCTGACTATTGGCCTGTTATATACTATTTGTTGCATAACAACGGTCCAAGTTCAACTACCAACGACATTTTTGCTTGACAACGGTAAAATATGCCCAAACGGCTGCAGAAGAATATTTCAATTCCAGGTGATCAAATCGATAAAAATCAATAAATACAAAAGTAACCATATACAGTCATTGTTGGTAGCCCGTTGTATATAAGTGGAATAAACCCCTCCGGGCTGTCCCGGTTATTAGAAAATAATGTAGGCTACTTCGGTGGTAGTATGGGGTTACAGAAGAAATCATAGGACAGATGGACCGACGACAACGTCGCTTTTTCATACGTCAGTGGGCTAATTTGCCTAATCTTCGCGGGACTTTAGACCGCGGTGGAAACGCAGACAACCATGGGCTGAAGGAACCTTTTAGTTCCTTGAAAAGTAGTTCCTGGGACTAAAAGTTCCAGGTAATTTTGGTGGAAACGCGGCTATAGATAGCAACGCTATCTCCTTTTGATTGATCTGTACGGAACCAATTTTAGCCATCAGTGCTTATAAAACTGGTCCTCAATGCAGCTCTCACGCATCACAACGCCCAAGCACACCTGCAGCAACATGCACCCTCAATCCCAGTCAGGGCCGGCCCAAGGTTTTTGGGGGCCCTAAACAAAAGTCTATATGGGGCCCTCTGTTTTGGTCGAAAACCACCCCCCAAGCCCCAGCCAGCAAGAGGACTTAGGCTAGCAGTATTAATGTGACGAGAAGCACTTTGTCGTTTGAATGCATGACACACGCAATTCCTTGCGTCCACACCCGCCAGCCCCCCGCCCCGCCCCACCCCCCCGTTCGACAACATCCAACAGCCCATGCCCCCCCCACCCCGTCAACAACATCGGGTAACACCAACGATAGACGGCACCGGGTGTCACCAACCCTAGCGACGCCACTGGTAAGGACGGACACAATTGAAATAAATAAATGACGGCAAAAGTTTGTTCGGAAGTTTGCCATATAAAGACAGCCAAAATTAATCACGAGTAAATAATTCAATTACAAGAAAGCTGCAAAGCTATTGTGGAAAATAAGCACTCGCCTGCCAGTCAGCGGTAATCTTCAAAGTGTGCTGCGCGCATCATCCACAGCGCAGCACCCACAATTTAAAATCCTCCTCCCTAGTTCCAAAATTAGGTTTAATAAATTTAGAAAAATATACGAAACGAAACAGACCACATTCCATTGTTACAGTTGCGTGTACTGTTTATTAGATTAATTGATTGGAAAAAATAAATACAATTATCTTGGAGGGAGGGGGCCCCGAACCAATCACGGGGCCCTAAACAAATGTTTACTTTGTTTATTGGGTCTGGCCGGCCGTGATCCCAGTAGGCAGAGTCGGGCTTGGACCAATTCCAGTCCCGTCCAGTAAAATCAGGGCCCAGATCCAAGTCATTGGTAAACTGCTTGTATTTGGTGCCTAGACCTTCCAGTGAGTGATCAAAATTTGAGTCCATTCAGAGTCCATTCATAGTAAAGTGAGCCATCCTTCATCGTTGGAATGCTCACAGTTGGACTGCACCATTCACTGCAGGAGGGCTTTATCACCCCCAAGTCTCACATAGTTTGGATCTTGGCCTTCAAGTCTCCCAATAGTCTCTCTGGAACCTGATAAAATTTCTGCCGGATAGGGGTCTGGTTCTTGAGATAAATGGAGTGCTTTATGATGGTTGTCCACCATGGACCTGGTTGGAACAGTGTTGAACCAGCACCCTGGTTTCCTGTTGCAAATTATGCTGCTGGTTGGGGATTAGATGGCCCGGCTCATCTTTTGTGGCTGAAGGACACATGTGAAAATGGTCATCCACTGCTTCAACAACTTCTTTCATGTGCACTGGCTTGGGAAGTCTGTCCCTCTCCTTCCACTCCTTCAGTTGGTTAGCATGGTACTCCTGGAACTCCTTGCCTTTCTCTGGATGAAGGATTTCAGAAGTCACAGCTTCCTCCAGACTTGCAAATGGCCCCTCTCAATTTACCAGCAGCTTGCTTGTTGATGTGGACAGCATAAGCAGCACCCACTATCCTGCTTGAACTCCCTTCGGCAGTCATGCTGGTCACATCAAAACTTCTAAGTCTTCCCAAGGTTCTGCCGAGTCACCTCCAGGTGTAGAATTTAAGGCAGTCCCATATCTGTAGAACATAGGAGAATGGACTGGTTTTCCTATCAGCTGTCTCACAGAAGCTCCAGGGGTCCTTGCACCTGCCTGCTCTACAAAAGGTTTGAATGGGAAAAACTGAAGTGAACCCCTTTTCCATAGGCGCAATCAAAAAGAGGTGCAGAGGATATGTCTTCCCTCTGCAAGGGACTAATATTAGAGAGAAACAGCCACTTATACTCAAGTCCTATGGGTAATTCTGGTTTCATAGGGGGATTGCTGAAGAGTTTTTCTGTGGTGTTGATGCTAAGAATTGGCAACCTCCTTCGTGCTACCTCTGACTTTTTCCCCACAACTGTCATGCACCCCCACAGAGTTATCTCCCTCTCCCCGGTCTCTCCGGTCCCTGGACAGTAGCAGTGGATGTTGGTGGTGCGTTGCCTGGCATTGAAGTATGGCTGCCCAACTGTGGTGCTTCCAGTCCATCCGCTGGCTCATGCTTCTTGACCCAGGTGCACATGTAAGCTGGGAGGGAATTTAGCAGCTACTCCAGAATGCTAATCTCAGTGGTGCAGGTCTCCAGCTTTATCCACCATTGGTAGAGGCCTTTGGGTCATCTCCTTCGGTGTCTGTCCTGAAGGTGTAGTTGTTGCTTGGAACCGCTGGTGGAACTGCAAGTGGTTCCCTAATACCTGGGTAGTGGTTTGATGTCTTCTCATTCATGGCTGTGAATGCTTCTAGCACTTTGCCTTTCAGTAGTGGAAACAGACGACATAACCACTCAGCTTATGGTCACTTCCACATGCTGGCTATGCTCTCAAATCTCCGCTGAGCATTCCTACATTATCTTCATTGGTAAACTCCATTGAATTGTCCAAAAGACAAATGAACATCAGTGTTATAAGTATGTCTTTATTGGTGTTACTCCCTCAATAAATTCATTAGTTATCGCGCTGTATGCCCCTTTTTTTTGCTACTACTCGTCTGCAAACCCATTGACAGAACGGAAAGAAGAGAACCTTTCTTCATCTGCTTTGCGTGCATGGAACTGGCTGGGCTGGATAATGCCCGAACTGCATTCACTGCATTCTTAGTCACTTCTCAGCTCTAAATCTGTCACTGCCTAATTTTTCTTACCATTAATAGCTACACAATTAAAGGCATAGTCTGGTGAGTCTTGCATGGTATGCTTTTGGAAGACTGTTCTCTTGGCAGCAACCTATAACTTCAGGGTATGGGCCAACACATGCCATTGGAAGACTGGCATTCAGATAATCCTTTCAGGGTAGATCAGTATTGTCAAAACACTTTCACCAAGATTATTTGCATAATGTAGGTATGAATAAAAATCTGATTTCCTGCATGAATGATGCTCCACTCACAAGGAACAGACCTCCTTGTTATTCCCAGACCAGCTAAAAGTACCAAGGTGGTACAGTCTTTTGTTCTCCTTTCCTGTAGAACAATTTGCCTGCTCATGTTCGGGATGCAGACACTTTATATTTAAATCTAAAGTATTTTTAAAATTAAGTCCTGTAGTTGAGGGCAATGGCAGCATCATGCTGCGTCCTAGTTGTCCTACACACACCCAGGCTTTGACTGGAACACTCAAAAATCTAGGGTTCCCAAGAAGTGGGGTATCATGGACAAAAACACTGGCATATATAGGTGCCTGCAACTATTTTTGCATGTGAAATGTTTTCTGCATTCTCTGGCTATTTGGCATAAGAGTGAGATCCCTTTGAGAAACAAACAATATAATTTGATCTGGCAAGCATGCTCTGTGTGGCCAAAGGAATGGTGTCTGTCCTCTCACCTGTGTTCTCCCCCCACCACCCTACAGACAGGGGAAGGAACGTCAGCTTTCATATAAGACAATTGATTGGTACCTTGCATGGCAGCCTTTCACCGTTGGTGTGTGAGTGTGTGCGTGAATGGGTGAATGAGAGGCATTAATTGTAAAGTGCTTTGGATAAAAGCGCTATATAGATGCAGTCCATTTACAATTTACTATTTCTCTCTAACCCCTCTCCCACATCCAGCCCTTCCACACCTCACCAAATCAATGCAACCATGCCCCATGCCTCATCCCTTCCCTTCCTGCACAACAAAATGCAGACCTTTCTGGGAGAGTAGGGATAATTTGTGGTGCTTAGCTTAAGCCAATTAATATATGTTGTGGTGGACATTCAGATGTTTCTTGGTGTTTGGTGTTTGCAGGGTCCAAAGTTTTTGTCTTATAGCTCATTTGGTATTTTTAAAAATATTTTCATCCCTGGCTTTTTGGAAAATTGTGTTTTAGTTGGTCTTTGCACTTGTGAAAAAGTCTTTTTTTTTTTTTTTGCAGTTTGAATTTGTTTCGAAATGGCTCCAAAGACAAAGTTTCAAGAGGTGAGGATTCTGCTTCAATTAAAGAGAATGCACTTTCAGGGGATGAGGGTTTATTATTCTTTGGTGTGGATCGAGTTGAGACGATGTCAGGTGAGTTTGTTTACTCTTTGGATCCTTAATTCTGTTAAGCAATTGCAAACTAGTTTTATCTGAAGTGTTTGCTTTTCTCTGCAAATGAAAATATGCAGGTCTGCCATGACAATGATGTACAAATGTGTTCCATATCTTACAATTACTACCACAATGCTTAAGATTATCTTGCGTATACAGCAGCAGTTTCTCGCTGCAATTACTAATATTGCATATAAAGAAAAGACACTATTTATTCTGTAGTCTGCCAACGGCAAAATAAATAAAATGGTGCATGCAGCACGCAAGTAGCAGGGATGGCGGATTGATTGTTTTCATTTTCAGTAGTCCGAATGTTATAGTTTCTCCTTTATTCAATATTGTATTTATTATTATAAATATGTATTTATTTTTATTTTATTGTTTATTTTTACAGGGACAGTGCACAATTAAAAGGTAATTGCACCAGAGTTAGCTAGCAGCTAATTTACATCTGTTGTCCCTGGGCAGGTATACAAATGACAACCACAAAACAGCAAATACACTACATAAAACAGCATAATACATAAAAGTCCATCAATGTGAGATGTGAGTTAAAATCAGTATGATATGTGTGATAAAAACAGTATGATATGTATGATAAAAACAAGGCAATCATTAGTGCTGGCACATTTGTACTGACTTCAGCCAAAGCTTGAGGCTGGTTTTAAACACTACAAAGCTTCCTGAGTTTCTTCCACTACTTTAACCGAGAAGGCAGATTGACCAAAGGCTGTCTTTCAGAACTGCAGCACCCAGTCACCCCTAGTAGATGCCCTAGTCCTACCGGCACTACCACTGCCGGGATAGGCCAGGCATCCTCTAAGAGGAGGGGGTGCGAGATTATGAATAATTTTAAACATCAGCCATGCATCAGAGTAAAAAAAAAAAAAAAAAAAAAAAAAAATTATATATATATATATATAATATATATATATATATATATCATTTTTTCAGAATGTTACAGTGATGATAATCCCTTGGCTTTTTATCTAGTACTTTTAGGATTTGTATGTAGAGTGAGAACACAGGCTTGAGTGTGGTCTCACCTGCCTCTGACCAGGTTGTTGTGCAGTAAGACAGATGGGAGACAACTGGTGCCTGATAAAATTATTCCGATTAAATTTAACATTGCTGATGACCCTACTAACTTGTTTTTTGAAAGACAGGTTTGTGTCAATTATAATGGCTAGATATTTAACATGTGTCACAGATGTGATGACTTCACCATTTATTAAAATGTCAAGATTAACTGAATTATTGATTCTCGCTGTGAAATAGCTGCAATGAGCAAGGTGTCGGATTGGCTAGCTGATTCATGCTTGGCCCTTAATGTAAGCAAAACAGTTTGCATGTGTCAGTTTCACTGCAGCATGATCTTTAGATCTTGCATGGGTAAAAATCACAGTATCATCAGCATACATTTGAATGCTAACATCTGGACATACCTGAGGAAGATCATTAATATATACTAAATAAAATTAGTGCTAAAATAGACCCCTACTGTACAACTAGCAGATGGGCAACACTTATCACATACCCTTGTACATTGTTTCCTCTTAGTTAAGGAGGATTCCATCCAGGTCAGGGCATTGACAGATAAATTAAATTTAGAAAGTAAAACATTATGGTTAACTGTGTCAAATGCCTTCTTAAAATCTAAAAACACAGCTCCGACAACACTACCTTTATCAAGTTGACTTTTGATTTGTTCAACAAAAAAGCAATTTGCCGTTTATGTCGAATGATGCTTTCAGAAACCAAATTGCATTGGATGTAGAGTAAATTCACCTTCATTTAAATGAGAGACTAGCTGATCACAAACTACCTTTTCTGCAATTTTAGAAGCTATTGGAAGGATACTAATGGGTCTATAATTTGATGGGATAGTTCTTTCACCTGATTTAAAGACAGGGGCCACTACTGGAGCCTTCCATGAAGATGGAAGATAGGAATTTGCTATTGATAAATTTATCAGTTGAGTTAAAGGCTTACATAGTACTGATTTATAATTTTTTTAAAAAACTTACATCAATATCAAATACATCCTTAGATTTAGACCCTTTTAGGCAATCAAGTGTTTTCATTACTGTAGATTCTGAGACATTTTCACTTGCGAAAACAGAGAATTCATCATTTGCAGGTTCAAGAACTCCAACACCAAAATTCTTGGCCAGACACTGTACTGAATCCACAAAGAATGAATTAAAGATTGTGGCTATTTGTTCTTTATCGTCTATCACTTTTGATTGTTCCTTTATTACTCAATTTTGAACTGATTTACCCTCCTTCTTTGTAATTGTATTAATATTTTACCAAATTAATTTACTATTTCACTTAGAGTCATTGATTAGTTTAACAAAATAATCAGCCTTAACCTGTCTCAGTTCTTTTACTGCTTTGTTTCGCAATTCCTTATCATGTGGTAATCCAGATTTAAGAGCTGCCTTCAATGCTAAGTCTCTCTGCTTCATTAACCTCCAAAGATGCTCATTTAACCATGGTAAATTATATTTTTTACGCGAGTGTGAGACCTTTTTGCAAAATTCATTTTTAGTCTCACTAACTCTGACCATCATAATATTAGATATAAGCTTTTTATATGTCATCAGACTGCAGAACATCATTCCAGTCCAACTGCTTTAATTTATCCTCAAATGGACTGACTAAAATTTTGGGTATGACATTAACAAAGCTTTTATCCCTTTGTCTGTATAAAATTCGTTTAGTCAGTTTTCTTACAATTAAAGTCAGATTATGATCTGACATACCTGTTACCAAATTAAAAGATTTTGTAATTGTTTCAGGTTTATTCATAAAAATAAGACTGATCTGCATTTGTGATAATTGAGTAACCCAGGTTAGGCCTTGAATTACTTGAGTAAGATTATACTGATCTGATACACTTTTGAGTTACAGCATACAGCAAATTTATATGCTTTAGAATGGACAAAAAGCATTTATAAGTGGATAAGTGTTTGGACCCATATATATCTTAGACCTCTATACTGATTAAATGATAGTAATTTCCAGATGAAGATGATGCAAATGTGAGTTTCGTGAGTCGCACCAGTTGATTTGCAGTGAAATATATGATTGGGTCATGATTTACAGCAAAGCTGAATTTAGGCATTTTGGATAGATTTGGAGACACTACGGGACACCAGGGTACATTGCTTATGTTTTGCTTCATAGATATTTAGTAGTTCAACACAGCACCCTCAGATTTTGCACACTTGTGTTCAAGGAGCGGTCACTAGATCATACATGGTATCATAGTCCTAAAGATTGTGTTGACCCTTTACCATTCTTCCTATAGCTATCTGCCATTTATTTGTAGATTTTGTCAGAAAAATACTTAATTTAATAAGTGGTATAGATCTGCCAAGATTGCGCAGCCATTTGAAATAATTATCGGAGAGATAATTTTCATCTAATTGTCATCCTCTTCTACTGAACAGCCAGTGTGGGATTACTGCCATACTAAGACCTAGTGCAGGAAACTCCATGCCAAGGGTAAAGAGAAGGCCCAGCCCAGCTTAAGCCTGTTTGCCCAGGCTCCACCCTGACTCTGGATCAGAACATTTCTGAACAAAGTGCTATCCCGGATGTACCAGGAATATCAGTGGTTCCAGCTGTTTGGTAGCTTTTTGTCTGAAGTTTGGGTGTTCCCTTAATGGACATCATTTGCATCCAGTAGTGTGTGATATTACAGGTAATACAGGTACAGCTCAGTCATTGTGTGTCTTTAATCCTCAGATATGTGCCGGTCAAACAAAGTCAGACCACACTTTCATATATGAAGTAACCGATACATCTTCATCTATGTGAACTCCTTTACAGCACACTTGAAATCCAGTTACATTACATTACATTATAGGTTCTTAGCAGACGCTCTTATCCAGAGCGACTTACAAGTGCATTACAAAACTCAGAGACAAGCGCTTTACAACATTCCTGCAAGAGAGCTACAATAGGTATAACTTTGCAAAAAGTGTGAATTGTACGCCTTTTTTTTTTTTTAAATATATATAAATTCCCACCCCCCACCCACCTAGTTGTAGATGAACCTAGTTACATGAAAATAACATGACGCGTGGTTACTCAGTTGAGGTTTAATGGATGTTAGAGGGTAGTGGGGGTGATGAGGTGAGATGTAGCTTGAAGAGGTGAGTCTTCAGTCTACGTTTGAAGACGGCCAGGGTCTCTGCTGTTCTGACTTGCACAGGAAGGTCATTCCACCACCGTGGGGCTAGAACAGACAGGAGGCGTGACCGGGTGCTGGTGCGAGCCGGGGCAGGGACCAGGCGACATGTGGCAGCAGAACGGAGAGGTCTAGCTGGGGTGTAGGGTCTGATGAGTTGACGTAGATAGGGAGGGGCTGACCCCCTGGCTGCTTTGAAGGCAAGCACTAATGTTTTAAATTTGATGCGAGCCATCACGGGGAGCCAGTGGAGGGTGGTGAGCAGGGGGGTAACGTGGGAATGTCTGGGGAGGTTGAAGACCAGACGCGCTGCTGCGTTCTGGATGAGTTGCAGGGGTCTGATAGATGATGCTGGGAGGCCAGCAAGCAGGGAGTTACAGTAGTCCAGGCGGGACAGGACCACTGCCTGGACGAGGAGTTGGGTCGAGTAAGTTGTGAGGAAGGGGCGGATCCTCCGGATGTTATACAGGAAGAACCTGCATGAACGTGTCACTGCTGAAATGTGCTCGGTGAGGGACAGTCTGTTGTCCATCACCACGCCAAGGTTTCTAGTTGAGGGTGATGGTGTGAGGATGGTATTACCTAGTATTACCCAGTTTGGTGAATTATACGATAACTGTTGGTTTAGCACCATCTTTGCCTTTTGAGGGGGTTACAGTCATACTAACTTGGTGAGTGGTGAGAGGGTATATTCTTCGCCTGTAGTGTCCAGTATCCCTGTTGTGACGGAGGAGACAGAAAAGCTGAATGTAGAATTTCTTGGAACATTTCCTACATGAGTAGTAACATATTGTGACCCAACACAGTCACCCAGGAGCGTGAGTGGTGCAACAGATCAACAGAGTAGGTATGCTCCCAGTACAGAAATTCTGAAATGTTTATTTTGAAAATATGGGTCAGTGGAGACAAAGAAAACAAAAGCCTAGCTCAAAGTTGAGCCTTTTTACTTCATATTGGACAGCCTTGACATTTCTAACACTGGGCAGGTAAGCTGCTTGCCAGACACAACAAAGTTTACACAAGCAGCCAAAAGTAATAAAGTTAAACCCTTAAACTAAACAATCTGCAGTTTTCTTCCGTCCGACCGCAATGGCAGGGAACGAATGGGAGGGTCAGGTGGAGGTGCTTCACCCAGTCCGGCTGCAGACATAGTTTGTCCTCCCCCACTAACTCCACCGCACCCTCTCTTGTGCCTGTCTCTGCTGATTGGCAACCCTGCTCAGGTGTTCACAACGAGGGGCGGGGCTGTCCACGAGGGTGCCTGGAGGCTGGAGCCAAATTGACGGGTAGTATCTGCCTTCCAAGACC
Source organism: Anguilla rostrata (assembly GCF_018555375.3). Classification (NCBI taxonomy): domain Eukaryota; kingdom Metazoa; phylum Chordata; class Actinopteri; order Anguilliformes; family Anguillidae; genus Anguilla; species Anguilla rostrata. The sequence continues at coordinate 72,813,898 of NC_057934.1, forward strand.
ACACCCCTTGCTCTGTCACAATGTGATCAAAGCTCAAGGGGAGTGGAAACATTCCAGTGGTAAAGTAGATAAGAATGATGAGACAGGAATATGTCTTGAAGAAATTTTATTTTCTTCAATCATCTAGTATCTGACAGAAAAAACTGAGCCTAGCAAATGCATGTACAGTCACGCCCTGGATTCAAACAGATAAGAAGTGGAGCTATGACTCAGGGTGAGAGACACAGTTCCTGAGGGATTTAATTAGAGCCTGACCGATATATCGGTATGGCCGATATATCGGCCATTATTTGACTTTTTTGACGACATCCGGATCGGCAGTTATGCAGCCGATGTGTCCTGATTTTAAAATAAGTATAATAAACAAAAACAACATAGATTATTTATCTGTACTTGTCTGTTCGAACGTTGTAATTGCTATTTACTAGAACTATCCAGTAGAGGAAGCTCTAATACAAGTGTGAACTGCAGCAGCTGACGCGCTGCTTCTGTAATAAGACGTTTGTCACTCGTGCCTCATCCAATATTCTCCACTGCAAGACTTGTCTGCACATATTCAATTGCAACAATAAAGGTATGTATATTTAGTGAAAGTTTTTAATTAAATGCGTTTATACGACCACTATGTTTATCAATCCTCATTATCAAGCGAGCGAGCTAGCTAACATATTTGGTTCACTTTAGCAAGCTAGCTGGCTAGCAAGCCTTTATGAAGTGGCAGTGAGCACATAAGCAGCGTAGGATCTACATTTCCAGAGGACATCGCTGTATTCTCAAATAAATAACCAGCCAAAATAAAATGGTGACTGAATGCATCACACATTTGTTTTTTATCTGAGATAATGATATTAGCTACTATATGATGCTGTGTCAATAGCCAACGCGTTATTGCAAGCGAGTGTGTCATCTAGTCACGCGTCACCGTAGCAAGCTAACCAGACAGTAAAAACGCTGATAAAACACTTCTAACGTGGATCATTTTAAGCCATGTTATCTAGCTTTGTCGTGATAACATGAGAGAATGATTGCTGTTGGAGAAGTGAATCAACCAACAGTTAGCGCGGGTAACCTGCACGAAAGCGCATTGTAGTGTTTTTCACGTATTTCATCCAGTCAATTTAATTTCATCTAACGTTACACTTGATTCACTCATTAGCTCTGCTAGATAATGTCTTACTCTTTGAGATCATGTAGTAGAAATAAAATAAGAAAATATAATTCATTTAACTTACTGAGAATATAATAAGAAATAATGAGGCTGTGTCAATAGCTAATGCGTTATTGCGAGCGAGTGTGTCATCTAGTCACGCGTCAGAGCGTATTGTAGTTATTTTCATCACCGAATTATTATGGACAGGGAAGCTCACTAGATAGTCTTACTCTTTGAGATCATGTAGTAGGAATACAATAAGAAAATAATTAATTTACTGAGAATAGATACTAAGAAATAATAATAACAAATTAATAACAACAACAATAATAATAATATTTATAAAAATACATGTTTGAAACTGGAAAACTGATTTTTTTTTTTTAATTAATTTTTTATAGATGGCTGGAAAAGAAAGAAGTGAAAGCAAGCCATCTATAAAAAATTAATTAAAAAAAAAATCAGTTTTCCAGTTTCAAACATGTATTTTTATAAATATTATTATTATTGTTGTTGTTATTAATTTGTTATTATTATTTCTTAGTATCTATTTTGATTTCACACACTTAAAGATGGTGTTAATATATATATTTTTAATATCATATTTTACATTTTTTTATCTAAAAAGTTCTTTGTGTGTTTATTTTTATTTGTTTGCTTATAAGTTAAATGTTCTCAAATATAGAAACTTTGATAAAATATAAGTTTTTCAAATTGATTTGAAAATGTTGCACTTTTTGACAAAATATCGGTCAAAACATCGGTAGTCGGTGGGCTAGGACTCTCCAAAATCGGGATCGGCATCGGACCCAAAAATCTGGCATCGGTCGGGCTCTAGATTTAATGTCCGGGATGATGATCTCTTTAGTAAATGAAGACCTCCTACATGAAATTCAGACTTCAAATCATTCTGCCCCCTAGGTTAATTTATTAACGGTCATCTAAATTTATTTGACGTTCTTACTCAGGAACAGTAATGCCGATTTTGTTTCTGTTGTTTTGTTTTGTTCCTGCAAAAATGCCTTTTGTTTCTGGTTTTCATTTTCACGCCATGGAGGGACACCCCACCTTCCTTCTGGCCCATCTGCAGTTAATTAACAGAGGAGGATTGCCACACTGATTGGGGAGGTGTTTAAGGGGGGTCAGACCAGGACTGGCTTAACTATAAGTCAATGGTTTAATTACTGCATTTGCCTTATGTTGTTGCAGGACTAAGCATCATATTTACCAAAGGTTTCATGGTTTTAGACTCTTTCTAATGAGACCAATCATAAATATGTTAAAAGGGAATCCAGCTCAGCTATTGAACACCTCTACAAAAATGAAAGTTTACTTCTGTTTCTAACAACAGGGGTGACGGTGATAGACAAATAGTTGGGATATCCAGCCAGTAGTAATCTCTACCTCCAGGCAAAATATTTTCCATGTAACAAAACACACCATCATGTTTCTTTATACAGTACATGCAACCAGTTTTTACATTTTACATTTACAAGGAATTAAAATGACACTCTTTAGAAAAAAAACATTCACAAACACTTGTAACAAAAGGGAAAAGGCAGCTCAGTTTGTCCCAGTTATTCTGCTGTTTTTCAGACATCTGTACAAAATACGATCAGCAAGGAATATCAAAAACAACTATAAACTGCACCATCACAAACACTATAAAATGGTCTGCTTACCACCTTTCATAAACTGCTTTAACTCAAAATAAACACCCAACACACAGGAAACCATAACAGTGGTTTGTCTAAAAATAATATTTTGTATGCATTGTCTTTCTTTTAAATTTGAAACACTTCCCACACAGAATGCATCATGAAAAGGATGCTTTCATGAAACACTACAATAGTACACTTGTTAGGTTGCTCACCTGTATTTCTTTTTTGGTCATTAAAATGATATTTTTTATGTAAACATTACTTACATATGAAAAACTTTTCACCTGTAATAATTCACAGGTTTAAGTTTAAAGTAGATTTTGTAGAAAAACACCTTCTACAAGCTAGGACTTTTCACCTGAATGAATTCACTGATGACAATGAAAATGACTTGCACATAAAAAGTACTTCCCACACAGAGAACATTTGTATGGCTTTTCACCTCTATGAATTCTCAGGTGTGTTTGTAAATAAGATTTTGTATTAAACACTTCCCACACAGAACACATTTGTAGGGCTTTTCGCCTGTATGAATCATCTTGTGTACATTTAAGGTTCTTCATTGGGGAAAAATACTTCCCACACTGAATACATTGATATGGTTTTTCACCTGTATGAATTCTACGGTAGGTATTTAAATTAGATATTGAAGAAAAACACTTGCCACCATGAGAACAATTGGAGGGCTTTTCAATTATATGAATTCTCTGATGCCTATTTAAAGTACCTTTTGGGAAAAATACCTCCCACACACAGTACACGTGAAGGAATTTTAATCTAAATGAATTCTCTGGTGGCGATATAAATGACTTGTAATCGAAAAGCACTTCCCACACTGAGAACACATGTAGGGCTTTTCACCTGTATGAATTCTACGATGGGTATTTAAATAAGATATTGAAGAAAAACACTTTCCACAGTGAGAACACTTGTAGGGCTTTTCAATTATATGAATTCTCTGATGCCTATTTAAATGAGATAACTGGGAAAAACACTTCCCACACTGAGGACATTTGTAGGGCTTTTCACCTGTATGAATTCTCTGGTGGTTACGTAAATGAGATATTTGGGAAAAACACTTCCCACAATGAGGACATTTGTAGGGCTTTTCACCTGTATGAATTCTCAGGTGTATATCTGTATAAGATTTTGAATTAAAACACTTCCCACACTGACTGCATTTGAATGGCTTTTCACCTGTATGAATTCTCTGGTGGCGGTTTAAATAACACATTTGAGAAAATGACCTCCCACACTGTGTACACTTGTAGGGCTTTTCATCTGTATGAATATCCCTTTTATTTCTATGAATTGTCTTGTTTTTAAATAAATTCAAAACACTCGGATTTTCACTTGAATTAATTATCATGGGTTCACACATCACATTCATTCTATGACAATGCACATTTTTTTTGCTACTGGTTGTACTTTTCTGGACAATTCTGCTCAGATTATTTCCATTGTTTTTGTCACAGTGATGAGTTAAGTCCCCACAACTGGTCAGAAAATCATGAATTTCTTCTTTTTTACAGTTTGGGTTTGGCTCTCCTGCACATTGCCCTGATTCAGTCTGGTCTTTGCGAGTAACAGCTCCAGTCATCACAGTATCCATGAGATCATTCTCTAAACCTTCACTGGATTCACACTTGATTTGACCACATTTCATATCAACAGGTTTTAAATCCTGTAAGTCACTAATATGGTCCACCTTTAGGTATCCTCCATCATCAGCTTCTGTTTTGATTTGGTCAGTATGCAGGTGGTTTACATATCCCAGCTCTGCACTGTCAAAATTCTCTGTCTTAAGATCCCCAGAGTGGGTGGAGCCCAGATAAGTTTCTGTTTTAATCAGTGATATGTGTGTGTGGTGTACATCACTGACCCCACTGTGTGCTGTAACACACTCTGGCTCCAGTGTGTTGAGTCCTGGTGCAGCACACTCTGTCTCTGACTCTGCCATGTGGACAGACTCCAGTCCACTGAGTTCCTCTTCTTTCTGTCTGATCCTGTGCTGCTCAGTGAGCTCTGGTAGTGTTGTCTCAGTGTCCTGTCTCAGACAGACTCCTGCCTGCATCATACTGCTGCTCAGAGGTGTGCAGACATGCAGCTCCTGAAGGGAAACAGGGGAAGGGATCTAGCCTTAATCAAACGGGTCCTACTGCAGCAGCTGACACATTCTTTACACTGCAAGTTGGGATATTATGGCAGAAATAGTCTATTTCATCAGTATGCAAATGAATTAGTTCCAGAAATTGTGTGCTCAGTACACAGTGGTCACAGCAGCCTTTGAAACGCATGACTTTCTTAATCTGGGACTCATTTCCACAGCTAATAAAGAAGTTACAACCCCCTAGGACCGTCGCAAACTTAGTATCTTCAACCTAATGCTCATTAGGGCTTTAGTGAGCTTTACTGGATTTACTTTAACGCCATCACCCTCATCACAAACCACACTATTACATTGAACTTTTCTGGTTGATCCTCCTCCTCGCCATCTCTCTCATGATCCTTTCTTTTTCCATCTCATATTCCCAATTTCACACCATCGTTCTCCATTCTACTCCTCGCTATCCATGTCCTGATTACTTTCACAAGTATTTCTTGACATCATTCAGTTTAGTAAAAAAGAACAAAAAGAAAAAAAGACCGAACGACATATCCGGTATATTGCTGCATGCTATGCTAGCGCATTTCATCATAATGCCGCGACTTCATTACAAATAGGCATTGAACTTTCAGCCCAGAATTACTGTTTAGCAAGATTGGAACCTGTTAAAATTCTCTTCAGCGAAGGCGGTCAGACGTTTCCACCCGGTGGTTATAAGTCCCGAATACAGTTCTGGCAATTACCCATCGGCATTGGTATTTACGGCTTGATCGGTTTCGTGTCTTCGTGGCCGATAAGAGTTTTTCTGTGAACCCATTTACGCAGCACGACAGTACCTAAGACACTTTTCTATAAACGGGAACTGAGAAATCTTAACCACTTATTAAACACAACGGTTTCTTGCCAACAATGCAACATACTATGGATACGTTTTTCATATATTTGTATTTATAGTTAAGTTAACTCACATGGTCACTTCAAATATCTTTCTGCGCCCGTTTGACCATACTTTCTACGAGTTGTCAAGCAAAAACTGCGTCTATTCTAGTTTAATGGACGAATTAGCACCAAAAAACTGTATAAATACCAACCAACTAGGTACAGAGTAAAACTCTGTTTACTATCTATTCTTCTCCCCCAAACCATGTCATTATTTTAATCATGCCACATTACTGCTTTATGTTTTGATTCTCCAACCGCCAACCACGCGATTCCAGTTTCACAGTCCTTTTTCAAATGCGAGAAAAGCATGCAAGCGGTTGTCAGCATTTGCAAGTCATGATTATTGGCTATCGGTACCCAATTTTTTATCCCCTTATAAGTTTGTGCTAAATGCAAATACAGCATGAATTATAAAAAACTACCGGATTCATTGGCTCAAAACTCAATCTTTAAATTAGAGTGTACAGCACCGAATTATTTTCCTTCGGAGTTACTGTGTGCGAAGCGTTGCAACAGCGTATAAGTTGCAGAGCCATCAATCGCAAAAGACAAAAATACTCCTGTCTTCCTGTCGTTTTTTGTTTAAGTGGATCAGAGAAGCATATCGCCACCCAGTCCGGAAAAAGCTACAGACTATACTAATTACCTTTATTTTACCCAGTAAAACTCAAGTGCAGAAGTGATTTCCAGTTTTTTTCAGTTCATTCAGATGAATTGCAAATACACTACCGTCTTCATTACCTAACATAACCTTTCAATACGGTTCATTCAAATTTTCAAGGACCTAACACTAAAAAAATCCACGAAAAAAAAATCAAGAAGATTATCCCCGTTTGCAATCTGTTTTCAGATGTCGTAAAATACATGCCAGATACGAAGTAGCAACTATAAAACGAATACTAAAGCAAAAAAGACGTAATGGCACCCAGCTTAGTATTCCATCATCGCTTGGAACATGAACAAAATAATATTGGTCACTGCGCCGACTATCAATCATACAAGTTTGTTTTGACCTGGTATGCAATTAAATCCCGCTTGCTGTGAATTCTTCTAGATGCAGTAATGGCGTGAAATATAAATCAGCAATGTGTGGCGAGTACTCGACCAATCAGAGTGCTCCAGCCTGGGCAGCTCCACCCAAAAGGTTCTGTACTCTGAATCAGCCTCTTAACTACCACTACCGCAACTGTTAGGTAATACATTTTAGGGGAGTAAAGAAAACATCCCCAAATACTACAATTTGCCCTAGTTCCATGCAGGTTGGGAAGGAAAGCTGAGGTAGTTCCTCAAAAGGCTGCTAGTCGAGGGTATACTCCCTGCTGGTTGAGGGGTTAATATGAACAGGACACCATTAAGAACTGGCTTGAATAGTTTGTTTTAACAGAAAATGTAAGTTCCAAAAATAGAAGGCAAGATAGATTTGAATATTAACACTGTGGTTAATTGAATATCTATTATTGCATGAGCGAACGGCAGCAAATCTAATACAACCACAAGGATGACGTTATACATCCTCGATATACAGTCTCTTGGCATGTACTAAAACAATCGCGCCCATTGGGTTATTTCTTACAGTGCTTGACATCGGTTGCAGGTTGTCTTCGATAGGCCAACGATGAAAGAGTTCATTTCGGAGATTGTGAGTTCCATTTTTAAATCGCAGGGTCAGGACGACAGATCACTATAGACACCGTTCCCTTTGGGATGAGAACGGTTGAACTGAGAAAATCTTAGACCATCTTGGCGATCTAAAACACAAAACTGTGTTTAAACAATTGGAACCCCTCGTATTCAGCACATGGCAACCAGGGGCGCAGATGGCGGGGGGGACAGGGGGATACGTCCTCCCCAGTTTCATAGGGACCCCTATCCGTCCCCCCGGATCGGGGTAGTTGTATAATCTTAAAAGTTGAGACCTTTCTTTTCCTCACAGTTTGGTCCCCCCACTTCAAAAATCTCTCCTGCGCCCCTGCATAGCAATACTTGAACCCATACTTAAATGCTACGTAGTTTGCTTATAGAGCAAATAGAGCTTCCGCCGCTCTATTCTATTTAATAGGGAGAATTAAGCACCCCGAACAAAGACTGTATAAAATATCCCGAAACTTCACATCCTTTTAGGCCTACAGGAGTCAATAACTCTGCAAAATGATAATAAAAACCTACTCTATTTCTTTGAACTTCCCCACCAAACCTAAAAAATAGAATCGATCCGCTTTCAATTAATAATGCCTACATATAACTTCTTTATGGTTTAATGATTTCTTTCTACCAAACACCCCGCCAACCACGCGACTTCTCAGGTTTACAGCAGGTCCTTTTTCAATATGGCGGCGAGAGAAAGGGCATGATCAAGTTCTGTGTTGATCATGTGCATTGTGCAAGACATCATGATAAAGTGGTAGGCTATCGGTAGCCCCTGAATTCTGCTTGGTTTATTATGCTCCTTCACTGACAGGTTCTCGTGTACTGTTTTCACCAACTCACAATTAACAGCATCGACATTATAAAAAAAACTTACCCGATTCATTGATGACTCAACAAACTCAATCGTTTAACTAGATGTATCTAGCAGCCGAATTAATTCCCTTCGGGAAAAGATCCCATATGTGTGCGAAAGCTGTTTGCAACATAAAGCGTAAAATAGAGTTAAGCAGAGCAACATCACATCAGCAAAAAGAATCGAAAAAAAATCGACTTCCGGTGTTTTCTCTCTTTTTCGTATTCGGTTTCGTTTAACGGCGGGTGGATAACAGCGAATGGTGCATTATCGCCACCCACTGATCCGGAATGTGAATTGAGGTGGCTCACAGACAATAAATCTAATGTTCGGCTTTAGCTGTCGTACCCAGTAAAACCTCTACATAGCAGAACTGAAAAGGCCTGTACTAATTTTTCAAGTTCATTTTCAGAATAGAAGTTTGCAAAATACACTACCATGTTTCTTTCTTACCATGTTTATAAAATATCACCTTTCAATATACAAGGAATTACATTTCAAATTTACAAGGACCTAAATTGGCACTTTCAATAAAAAAAAAATACAAACACTTGTAAAAAAAAAAAGGAAAGATGTATCCCAGTTTGTCCCAGTTATTCTGCTGTTTTTCAGATGTCTGTCAAAAATACAATAAGCAAGGAATATCAGAAGTAGAACTATAAACTGCACCATTACGAACACTGCAAAATAGTCCGCTTACCACCTTTCGGTCACTCCTTCAGCTCAAAGTAAGGTATCCTCCATCATCAGCTTCTGTGAACATGAACAAAATGAATATCCTGAAAGTCACTGACGTTCTCAGACTTATCAGCCTCCATCATTATCAGCCTCTGTTTTGACCTGGTCAGGGTGCAGATGGGTTACATATCCCAGCTCTGTACTGTGAAGGTTCTCTGCCTTTAGATCCCCAGTGTGGGTGGAGCCCAGATCATTTTTAGTTTTAATCAGCAATGTGTGTGTGTGGTGTACATCTCTGACCCTGCTGTGTGCTCCAGACCTGGTCATCTCTCAGCATCCCCATGGGGCTGTGGGTGTGAGGCTCTGAATCAGCCTCCTTAACTACTGTCTACTAAGCATACTGCATACTGTTTAGGTAATACATTTTAGTACATAATGGGCAGTATAAGAAAACTATCCTCCATAATATTTTCTGACCGTACATTCTGCCCTTGTATGGCCATGCGCAATTGTGGTTGTTGTTGAAGGAAAAGGTGAGTGTAGCTGTGCCTCATTTTTAAAGCAAAGCTGCATGTAGCGGAGGGGTACACCTCCACACTGAATCTACTGGTTGAGGTGGTTAATATGAACAGGACTCCGATTAGAGAATCTGGCTCCAGACGAGTGAGGTTTTGTTTTCAAACATGTTAAATGTAATTGCCATTAAGACATAGAGAAGGGCAATGATAGATTTGAATGAATTATAGCAACTGTGGTTAATTGTGTAGGCATGTGTGTGTTTCTGGTATTATTTGCATGAACGCACGGCAGCAAAAGAAATTCGGGAAAAAGTTTCCAAAAATGGCTACCGCTCTGCCAGCACACATGCCAAATTAATCTGCGAAGGCTGTTCTATAGGGAAAAACTGTGTGCCGCTGACAGGCTTTCTAACACAGCCACTGTCTGTTAGGACATTTGTTTTCACAAGAGAGCATTCTTCTCATGCTCAGTGAGTCTGTGAAGCTGTACAAGCCGGGCAACTGGACGAATGTAAATCTTGTCGTTTACCTTCACTTTAGCAGTCCGGACCCGTCCATCTGGACCAGTGAAAGTCTCTGCCACAATCCCCACAGGCCGGAGAGCACGTGGGAGCTGTGGACCAATAACAAGCACTACCTGTCCGATGGTAAGCGGTCATATATATTGGACCAAAATGGTCTTTTACTTCCTGAAAAGTACGCTCCCAAATACAATCAGTGAAACCCTGCAAATAAGTAAATCATCCTGGGATTTCAAGTACACTACATTTAGAGAAAAATATCTGCCTAGTAAACAACTTTGTCATCCAGTTATCTCAATAGCTATACTCAATAGAAGGCAAGTGCTCTGATTCGGACATGGCCTGTCTGCGAGAAGCAATTATGATCAACAAAATGGCTGTATTGGGAAATTTGAAATTGATATACAGTATATACCCCTGACATACAGCATATTCACAGTGTGGCAAGATGAGTGCCACCCCTCCTACCTTCCAACACACACTCACGTGAGACTGTCAGTTTATTTCAGCACTTACGTGCTCTTTTATTACAGCCAACCGGCTCTTTGACAAAATGAAGTTTTTTTTTGTTGGTATTTCCTCTCAACAACCATAGAGCTGTTCTTTCTCCGTCGTCAGCTCTCTCGCGAAGACTCCTGGCCTCGGCCTTTTAAACCCCAGGCTCACTGTTGAAAACAATCAGAGGCAATCAGCGCAATCAAACAATTAGCAATTATCGGCGCTGATTACCTCCGCCTGACAACTGTGACGATGGATCTGAGAGCCGCTCCTGTCACTCTCTCTGCAGCCGACGCCAAACCACGCCCACCCTACCACACATAGTATATGAAAAGGAAACTGAAATGTTAAAATGAAAATATTTAAAATGATTAAAACAACTCATACTGCATACAACTCAGTTTTATTTGTTGCATAATTATAATTAGCGTAGAGTTACAACAGGAGTTAAACTACATTTATAAGTGAGTAGTACAGAAGAAAACAATGACACAGTGAAGAAGAGTTTATACAGACAATTACATGGCATAAAGGCCTTGGTATGTGCACATTCACGATGTACAGTGCAGTTTGTATGTGGACAGTGACAGTTTTTGTTGTTTTGGCTCTGTACTCCTGCACAAATGATTTGAAATAAAACAATGTGAATTATATATAAATGGGCGGTAATTCCTACATATTTCATTTGATGTGAATGTAAATACTCTCAAATTAAAGCTGACAGTCCCCACTTTAACTGTTGTTTTATTTCAAATCCTATGTGCTGGAGTACAGGGAAAAAACTATTTCCCCTGATCCAAATACCTTTGGACTGCACTGTAAAATTATTTCATACACAATTCATACACAACATTGAAAAATGAAACCGAATGAATGAATGAAATTTTATTCATATAGCACATTTCCAGGTCAAGCATCACAAAGTGCTTCACAGACCATTATGAACAATTAGCATGAGCCCATTACCCCATACTTCATACTCTTGGTTACCTATAATAATATAGTTAAGGGTGCATGGACTGCTTATTTTTTCTAAAGTGTAAACTCCAAGTTCTTTGATACAAAGAGGTCATTAAGTACACACGTTTTGTTTAAGACTGAACACATTCATCAGCGCTATCTTCAGAGGCGCTGACATACCGGGTTTGTTAGGGAAATTTCAACACAGGGCCCACAGAACCCAAGGTAATAAAGATAAATAAATTTAAAATAAAAATACTTTGAAACAAGGTTTGTCAACTGATATCTCATATAAAACATACTGTCTACCATCTAAATGAAAAAGGCAGAAATGTCCGGGTCTCTTTTGCAAAAGAGATGTATCTCAATGGGACCGCCTGGTTGAACAAATTAAAATAAATAAATAAAATTGTCTATTTTCAGAATACACATTTGCAATACACAATACCATGTTTCTTTTGACAGTACATCAAAACAGTTTTCACATTGTTTCCTTCAAATTTTACTCATAGCAATTTAATCATGACAAAACATCACCCATCAATCCACAAGGAATTTCATTTCATATTTACAAGGAACTAAAATTGTATTTTTGAAAGACTAAACATTGCAAAATGACCAGCTTACCACATTTCATTCAGCCCTTCTACTAAAAACAAACACCCACCAAATAATAATTAGGAAACCACAACATGGTGGTTTGTCCTAAAACAATATGAAGGGATTTTGCTAAACAAGCAAAAGTACTTCCCTCACGGAGAAGACGTGTAGGGCTTTTCGCCTGTGTGAATTCTCAGGTGCATCTGTAAACCAGATTTTCTATAAAAACACTTTTCACAATGCATACACTTGTATGGCTTTTCCCCTGTATGTATTCTGAGGTGTACACCTAAATAAAACTTTGTACTAAAACACTTCTCACACTGGGTACACTTGTAGGGCTTTTCACCAGTATGAATCCCCTGGTGGCTATTTAAATTAGATATTCTGGAAAATGACTTGCAACACTGAGAACATTTGTAGGGCTTTTCGCCTGAATGAATTTGCTGGTGAAGATTTAAAGCAGATTTTCTATTAAAACACTTCTCACAATGCATGCACTTGTATGGCTTTTCACCTGTATGAATTTTCAGGTGTACAATCAAGCATGATTTTAAACGAAAGCACTTTTCACATTGTGTACACTTGTAGGGCTTTTCACCAGTATGAATCCCCTGGTGGCTATTCAAATTAGATATTCTTGAAAAGGACTTGCAACACTGAGAGCATTTGTAGGGCTTTTCACCTGAATGAATTCTCAGGTGCATCTGTAAACCAGATTTTCTATGAAAACACTTCTCACAATGCATACACTTATACGGCTTTTCACCTGTATGAATTCTCTGGTGCACACCTAAATAAAATTTTGTACTGAAACACTTCTCACACTGAATACATTTGAAGGGCTTTTCACCTGTATGAATTTTCTGGTGGCTATGCAAATGTGATATTCTTGAAAATAACTTTGAGCATTGAGAACATTTGTATGGCTTTTCACCTGAATGAATTTGCTGGTGTAGATTTAAAACAGATTTCTTTATAAAGGCCTTACCACAATGAGGACACTTGTAAGGTTTTTCACCTGTATGAGTTCTCATGTGTATACCCAAGTAATTCTTTGAACAAAAACACTTCTTGCACTGTGTACACTTGTACAACTTTTCACCTGTATGATTGTCACCTTTCTTGCTATGAATTGTCCTGTTTTGAAATAAATTTGAAAGCCTTTGGCTTTTCCTTGAATTTTTCAGAATGGATTCAATTTTGACATTAATCTTCCTACAACATTTAGGTTTTTTGCTACAATTACTACTTCGCTGGACAATTCTGGTCATATTATTTTCATTCATGTCACAGTGACTATTTAAGTCCTCACATTGGATTGGCAAATCAAGAATGTCTTCTTTTGTACAGTTTGGATTAGGCTCTCCTGCACATTCAGCCTGCTCTTTGTGATCATCAGCTCCATTCATCATAGTACTCATGAGATCACTCACTAAACCTTCACTGGATTCACACTTAATTTGATCAGATTTAATATGAACACATTTAATATCCTGCAAGTCCCTGACATGTTCTGTCATATGGTATCCTCCATCATCAGCCTCTGTTTTTATTTGGTCAGGATGCAGATGGGTTACATATCCCAGCTCTGTACTTTCAAGATGCTCTGTCTTAATAAGATCCCCAGCGTGGGTGGAGCCAAGATCAGTTTCTATTTTAATCAGTGGTGTGTGTGTGTGGTGTACATCACTGACCACGCTGTGTGCTGTGACACACTCTGGCTCCAGTGTGTTGAGTCCTGGTGCAGCACACTCTGTCTCTGACTCTGCCATGTGGACAGACCCCAATCCACTGAATTCCTCTTCTTTCTTTCTGATCCTGTGTTGCTCAGTGAGCTCTGGTAGTGTTGTCTCAGTGTCCTGTCTCAGACAGACTCCTGCCTGCATCACACTGCTGCTCAAACGAGTGCAAAAGTGCAGCTCCTGGAGGGAAACAGGGGAAGGGATCTAGCCTTAAACAGGTCATACTGCCACAGCTGACACAATGGGCGCGTCGCAAATAAAAATGTATCCTCCTTTTCTCCACGACCACCTCGTCTCCTCTGTGCCCCAGAAACTGATGTTTGTGTCTTCCTTCCCTCCAATGTCCCAATATTGTTGGAGATGAGCGAAGGATACATCGGTGTATTCTACCAGAGAAGTCTTTTCACATTTCTGGGTGACACTGTTGCACTCAAATTTGGCTATTTAAGAAGGGGAAGCATGTTTATTAATTTGCTTGTACATTAATGAAATTTAAACAAGCATGACTCTAAGCATAAATAAGCATGGCAGCTACCATTATTTCAGTATGTGAATATGCATGAATAAATTTATTCAGTCAACCATTTCCAAAGGATGTATTTACTACTAACAAGTTTGATTTCAGATGTTAAATAATTGTTTTTCAATGTGAACACTGGGATACAGTAAGTCACATGATATAAAACGATGTACAAGTTTCACTGATCTACGGAAATGTTTCGGAATTAGTCCATGTGAGATTTAATGAACTGGCTTTAGAATGTAGGCTGTCACAGTATAGCTACCCTATCTGAGATGAATAATGGTCTGTGTGTTCCGGATAAAAAAAGGCCTATAGAACGGCATTTTGCTAATTGCATCAAATTAATTAATGACATTTGGACGTTTGTTTGAATTATATGGAAAAAATAATGCTTTTCATCCATTTTTTATAATCTAAAAAAGTATGTAATAATAAATTTTAAAAAAAAAACCACATAGCTAAAGGCTAATTGGCACAACTACATCACACACAGGGCTCTATTTCCAGCTACCATTCATTAGTCGTGTGCCGTTAGTGTAACAAACTGAACGTTTTTTAAATTTTGTACAGTAGTATAGTATAGAACACATTAAACATCTTTATTGTTATTAGTGTTGTTGTTCTCTGTAGTAATTTCCTGAAGTTATGAGTTTTTTCTTTAAATTTACTTTGCTGGCTAATGGTAGCATCCACACGCAGCATCCCGTTCATCTGTCCTAATTCTTCTTGACCTCTCAGCTGCCTTCGACACCGTTGACCATCCTACACTTCTGTCTTCCCTGACAAAATTGGGAATTTGCGGACCAGCCCTCAACTGGATTGCGTCCTATCTCTCCGGCCGCTCCTTCCAGGTTGCCTGGGCCGGTGCAGTATCAGCTCCTCGTCCCCTCACAACTGGGGTCCCTCAGGGCTCTGTCCTTGGTCCCCTCCTCTTTTCTCTGTATACTAGGTCCCTTGGCCCTGTTATTGCCGCCCATGGCATGTCATATCATCTCTATGCAGATGATATTCAACTTTTCTACTCTTTCTCTCCCACAGACACTCAGGTCTCCGATCGCATATCCGCCTGCCTGAGTGACATCCAGAGCTGGATGACCAAACACCAGCTCAAGCTCAACACAAACAAAACAGAACTTCTCCATATTCCTTCTCTTACCTCTCCCACTTCTCATCTGCCCATTTCTTTAGGAGACACTCCCCTACACCCTTCACAGAGTGCCCGAAATCTTGGAGTTGTGCTGGACAACAGGCTGTCACTCTCTGAGAATATCGCGGCAACCACCCGGTCGTGCAGGTTCATCCTGTACAATATCCGCAGAATAAGACCACTCCTCACCAATTATTCCACACAGCTCCTGGTCCAGGCCATGATACTGTCACGTCTGGACTACTGCAACTCCCTCCTGGCTGGCCTCCCAGCATCAGCCACCAGACCCCTTCAGCTCATCCAGAATGCAGCAGCACGTCTGGTTTACAACCTCCCTCGTGACTCCCACGTCACTCCCCTCCTCATCTCCCTCCACTGGCTACCAGTGCAAGCTTGCATCCGGTTTAAGACACTGGTGCTTGCTTTCCAAGCAGTCAAGGGGTCAGCTCCTGGTTATCTGCAGAAGATGATCAGACCCTACAAGCCGGCCAGATCGCTCCGATCGGCTACTACAGGGCGGCTGATTCCTCCCCCTACACGAGCAGCAACAAGGTCTCGACTCTTTGCAGTTCTGGCCCCACGATGGTGGAACGATCTTCCAGTGGAGGTCAGAACAGCAGAGTGTCTGAGCACCTTCAAACGGAAACTCAAGACGCACCTCTTCTCTGTGTACCTCTCTCCTCTTCCCTAAACCCCCTCCCATAACTATAAAAAAAAAAAAAAAAAAAAAATTTTTGTTCAGACTATCTTGTTTCTCCTTATTGTATGCATCATAGTAAAGGCTTTTTACCTACATGTTGTTCAATGGACTTAAGTGGACTTGATCCTGAGTTTGGTTACTCTGTTGTAAGTCGCTCTGGATAAGAGCGTCAGCTAAATGCCTATAATGTAATGTAATGTAATAATGGTAGCAATTTTACCAGCTTGACAGGCCACCAAGCTAGGTGTGACGTTGAAATAACACCTTGCTGATTAGAAAAATAATCTTATCGGCTGGGAAGCCGTAGCTGAATTTAGCGAATTTAGCGAATTAAGCCTGAAATGTGTGCGGAAAACGTCCAAGTTTTAAACACCAGTTTAAATCAGAGACTGCGATAGGGACGGTTATGCGACCCTCCCATTCATTTTATCCATAGAGAAATACTCTTTTGATACGAAATCCATTTATAAAGGTTTCGCTCTGTGTTACGTCAGACCCCTGAGGCCCATTAAAACAAAGTGAGACAGCTTTGAAAACAATGATTTGATTAGTCTCGTTGTTGAGAAGATGCTAAATTGGTATCACTTAACCCCTAATCTCTGCTTGTATTATTGTCATATTCCTTAATTCACAGGTACTCCAGCATTTTCACCAAATAACATCACAATAACATGGCAGTGACTTGTTTGCAAGCAATGTCCGGGATGCGCATAATGTAGCCTATCCGCTACGCTGAAAAGTAGGCATAATATACCCTTAAAAAACAATATAGGTGATTCAATCTTATTCACCACATTTCTACGATTTCCACGTTTCACGGGGTAGGCTAATTTACAGAACAACCCGGGTCCAACAATGTAACGCCATTGCAGCATTATTAAATTATTTAGCTATATCGTTGTCCCACTGTTAGCTTATTGACCAACTCACAGAGAAATAACGTTGGACCAGTACTGTCAGAATGAATTCTACAATCACGTGTGTTTTAACAGCTTGTGTCAAATTAACAAACACAGCTTGTGCAAACATTAGATAATGGAAAGCAACCCGATTTGAAGCCTGTTGGTAAACAAAACTAACAGAACTGAACACATAAAGATTATGGAGGTAAAACTTACTCCTTCTCAGTAAATTCAACTCAACAAATTAATTGACTTGATGCAATGTACTTTCTCGGCGGCGAATGATCTCTTGCGCGTGTTAAACCTGCGTGAACCACAAAGCGTACGATTCAGTTCGGCCGAGTAAACTGAACATATGGAAACTCGCCACAATGAGTTTAAAACTTCCGGTGCAGTTTCTGGGGAGATTTTCAAAATAAAAGCGCATTTTACGTTTTAAACGACCCCTAGGATGGGACTTAAATATTTCTGCTCTTATATTCATATGCAATCTGCCATCATAATGTGCTTCAAATAATGGTTCACATGTCTATTTTTATAGTATGATTTATGTCATATCTAAACCACTCTATTGACCTGACATCATCTCTCAACGTCATTTGAAGCTCCCATCCCATTGGGCTGGGGGTGTGAATATACAAGAAAGTCTGAGTGGGTGAGAAGCATTTATAATAAACAAAATGGTTGTATGAGGAAATTTGAAAAAGCACTACAGCTTTGATGAAGAGGCTTTACTAATATTTTGATTGGTGTGCTGATACACAACTTATGTGCCAATCAAAAATGTCAGATTATCGTGAAATAATTTGCGTATAATGGCAAAGCTGTTGATGATACTGAAGGAGGGACTGCGATTGTGACCACCGTTCTTGTAAACCTTAATGGAAATGGGATCATAATGCATCATCAAGATGGACTTGAGACAGAGACATGATCATTATGTAATGATGTGGCACAAAAGTTGTAAGTTGAACAAAACATGACTTGTTGAACTTTTCAGTTGTTACATATTGGTGCATTCGGTGATTTTCAATTCTACGTGAAAGGTTACATGTGTGTTAGCAAATTACCCTAGATCAAACCATGTCATTCCTACAGTCTTCTAAGTGAATCCCCCCCCTGGGAGGATGGTTGTTAGGGGACAATGGCAATCCATTTAAGACATGGTTGAAGATGGCATACATCATCCCTACCACAGTACGTGACTTGTCATTCAATCAAAAACTCGAAAACACACGTTGGAATAGAGAAGACATTTGGAGGGCTGAAAATGGCCTTCGGATGTTTGGATAAGTCAGTTTGAACATTACATTGCGGCCCTCAGAAGGCCAAAGCCTTCTTTGTGGTACGTTGCGTTTTTTCAGAAAGTTGCCAAAGTCGTCTTGGACATTAGCCAGTTGTTGGCTATCTTGCTAGCTACTCTGCTAGCGATGACAACAGTATTGCAACTAATGCCATTTTATAGTAGGCCTATGCTTCTTTACACTGAGGCCTTCATACGCATTTTTGTTGGATCAGCAGTAGCCTATCCTAGTATTAACTTAGTTTGTTGTAAAGCCTACTAATGTCCATTTTGTTCAAAGTTGTCCCCCCCTTTGTGGCTGTTGGTATTGCACTCGTTGGCAGAAGTATGTGAGTAGGCATGTCAAACAAGGTTGTTGCTTACAATAAATACGCTATTTTTATGAAATTACATTTTTACACCTATGATTTCTCTTTTTTGGCTGTGTACAATAATTTTCTTTAAAATCCGATAGTTTAATATTTCTGGCAACGCTGGCTAGCTAGCTGTTGTACAGACATGGCATCTCCGTTTGCAGCCCCTTAAAACACTTGTCTGACGCTGATTCTGTTACAGACCGTAATGAAGAATTATATCCCCCCAAAAAGCGAACTCGTTCATCCGAGTGGGCTCACTTAGCATTCAGGAAAAAGGATTTTTATTATTTTAAATATACAATTACAAGGAGTGAACTATTCAGTTGCATTTTTTGTTTTATTTTTCAATTAAAATGGTTTAAAAAATCTACAGATCCATAAATAAACAGATTGAGTTGTAAACTTTGTGTGATTTTTATTTATTTATTTATTTTTAGCTTAAAACCAATACCGTGATATAGCCTACCGAAAATCATGATATTGAGTAGTACGATTATCATACCGTGAAATTTTCATACCGTCACATCCCTACTTTGCAGTTATATGTGGGTTTTTGCTTTGCATATCTGACAATTCTCCAAGCAGTTCTATCAGAGATTTTTTTGCAGTCTTCCTAATCATGCCTTGACTTTGAGGATGTTTCTGACAGCAGAAATTCCAAGCTGGGAGCATTTAGATATCCTCCAACAGCATTCCCCAGCTTTATAAGATTAAAAAATCTTTATTTCCAAGTACTCAGTCAGCTAGTAAAAGGACCCCAGAAAGAAATCACAACAGCAGAAATTAGAAGGGTCAGAGTATTCATTAAGGTCTGGAATTGTAGTCACCTGGCTTCATTTAAAGTTGCTTTATTTAACTTTTTAACACAGAAAATCTTTAAAAGAAAGAATACATCCACAGAGCGTGCAGAAGGATACAGAATAAAAGTATTGCTTTTCCTCAAAAAAAAAAAAAAAAAAGTTGTGTTTATGTCTGTCAGAGACATCAGATACTAGGGTTAATGCCCCCAACAATACTCCTCACCACACCAGTCTTTTTCTCACAAGTAAAATGTGCAGCCGGTTGCCAGTTAAAGAGTTACAGGGAAAAAATGGCTGACTTCAAGCTACATAAACAATGAAGAATGCTAAAGTTACCTGTCAAGCTGTAATTCTTTCATAGCTAACAGTCTACATGCATATCAAATACTGCGCACAGCTAGCCTACATAAGACAAATCATGTCACAAGCTGTGACAGGAAGCTACAATAGCCAGCTGTTCAGTGCTGTACAACCACCACACACAAAGACACAGGTTGAGTGAACTTGGAAACCATTCGCAGAGGACGAGTTTCAAATGAGAGCAGCTGGCATGGTGGTGACATGCCTTGGGTTAGGATTGCAGTTCTGACTTGAGGACACTATAATCGGGTTTCAAATAACCTATTGCTCCATATGACCTCATTTATGGCCTGATCAAATTTTGAGACCTTTTTAAAAACAAGCACGAAACCGTCCAGACCCACGGCGCAACTGTACTAACTATATAGCTAGCTAGCTATGACATGTCCTCACCTCTGTAACATTATTTGTTGTCCTCCGTGTGTCCATACATCTGTATCGGTAGTTGTAGCTGTGTGTCCTTAGCTCCTACTCATGCGTGCAGGATAGCATCCGCACGCGCTAACTAGGTTAACTAAGGTAGGCAAAACGTGAACATGTTAGGGTTAGCTAACGTTAGGCGATAAATCTGTACGTAAAAATCTTGTGCCGTTTGAAGTGGTAATTTTGGGAGATGCAGACAGATGAAGGCATCGCACTAACTAGGTTAAAGTAGGCGAAACGCTAACATGTTAGGGTTAGCTGAAGTAACGTTAGGCGAAGATTTTAGGAAATGCAAAGAAAGGCATCGCTAGCACCACCTGTGCATGCGATGATTTTAGGAAATGCAAAGACGAAGTACCACCTGCACATGCGTCCGACTAAACGTCCCTTGCAGATTGTCCGTGAGTGACCACAATTTAACATTCCCGCGTAGTTCCTGCGCGCCGTGGGAAAAAATAAAAAATGTAATATTCAGAACAGCATGAAGGTCCTTAGTTTGAATCCTGCCCGGTGCCTTTCTGTGTGGTTTGCATGTTTTCCTCATGTCCCTGTGGGTTTCCCCCAGGTACTCCAGTTTCCTCCTACAGTCCAAAGACATGCAGGTAGGCCAATTGGAAACTCTAAATTGCCCATAGGTATTCCTTTTTAAGTACTTTGTTTTTTTAAATACATTTACAAAATGGTATACAAAAAAAATATATATATATATAAAAAATGCACATTAATATTACATAAAATTTTATAATTTGATTAGGTTCCACGGTGTATTTTTCCTTTGTTGTATGTCCAAAGTTCTCATTCTTTTCAGTTCAGTTACCACCTGGCTGAAGACTGCATCGCTGGAGATGTTTACCTGGTTAACAACCACCTTACAACTCTGTGTATCCAACATGTTTTCTCGGAATATACCATACATCACAGCATTAAAATTTACATTGATATCAAAACCAATACTAGGCATCTTCCCCCACACCTCTTTGGATATCTGACAGTGCAAAATTAAATGTTCACTAGTTTCATCCTCAATGCAATTATTCATTGGGCATATTTTAGTTATGAAGCAGCTCCATTTCACTATTGCTCGCACAGCTAGCCTATTAACTGAAACAAGCCCATAGGTATAAGTGAGTGAATGGCGTGTGTGCCCTGTCCAGGGTGTATTCCCGCCTCTCGCCCAATGCATGTTTGGACAGACTCCAGCACCTCCCATGGCCCTGACCAGGAATAAGCAAGTATAGATAATGGATGGACTAAATTCTTCCTATTAATAATTTAATATATTTTAAGGTAGGGAAATAGCACAGGATGGTCATTGAATACCAGAGGATTGCTTCAATCAATACATGAGCAACAAGAAACAGGCATTTATTAAAGAGGGAAAGAATCACAGACCAGGCTGAAACCAATACAAAATATAAAGCCATCATTCATTTGTACACATATATACAGCACATGTACAGTATGTGAAATTTAAGAAAAAACCTTTGTATTCAGAAACTGAAAATGTCAGAAAGTCCAAGTTTTTTGATACAAAGTTTAAGTATAACATTTTGATTTGAAATTGAATGTGCAGGGCCTGCAGAAACAGAGATAAAGACAAATATCTCAGACAAAACCTACTGCCTTAAGTCTAACGATCACCTTTAGCTGAAATACACATTACAGATTACCATGTTCCTTTTGATAGTATATCCAAACTGTTTTTACACTGTTTCCGTCAAACAAATTACATTGGTAGTAATTTAATCATCACAAAATATCACCCATCAATCCAGAAGGAATTTCATTTTACATTTACAAAGAACTAAAATTACTTTTTTTTAAAGAATAAAACATTCTAAACCACTTCTCATAAATGGAAAATGGCATCCCAGTTTGTCCCAGTCACTCTGTCATTTTTTCAGATGTCTGTCCAAAATGCAATAGGCAAGCAATATCAAATGAAAAAACTGCACCATTATAAGCACTGCAAAATGACCAGCGTACTACATTTCATTCAATCCTACTCCAAATAAACACCCACCAAATATGAATTTGGAAACTGCAACATGGTGGTTTGTCCTAAAACAATATGAAGGGATTTTGGTAAATGAGCAAAAGTACTTCCCTCACGGAGAAGACATGTAGGGCTTTTCACCTGTGTGAATTCTCAGGTGCATCTGTAAACTAGAGTTTCTACAAAAACACTTTTCACAATGCATACACTTGTATGGCTTTTCCCCTGTATGTATTCTCATGTGTACACCTAAATAAAATTTTGTACTAAAACACTTCTCACACTGGGTACACTTGTAGGGCTTTTCACCTCTATGAATTTTCTGGTGGCTATTTAAATGATATATTCTGGAAAAGTACTTACAACACTGAGAACATTTGTAGGGATTTTCACCTGAATGAACTTGCTGGTGAAAATTTAAAGCAGATTTTCTATGAAAACACTTCTCACAATGCAGACACTTGTAGGGCTTTTCACCTGTATGAATTCTCAGGTGCATCTGTAAACCAGATTTTCTATGAAAACACTTCTCACAATGCATACACTTATACGGCTTTTCACCCGTATGAATCCTCAGGTGTACAGCTAAATAATATTTTGTACTAAAATCCTTCTCACACTGGATACATTTGTAGGGCTTTTCACCTGTATGAATTTTCTGGTGGCTATTTAAATGAGATATTCTTGAAAAGAACTTGCAACACTGGGAACATTTGTAGGGCTTTTCACCTGAATGAATTTGCTGGTGTATACTCAAAGTAGAATTCGAACGAAAACACTTCCCACACTGAGGACATTTGTAGGGCCTTTCACCAGTATGAGTCCTTATATGTATATTTAAAGCTGTTTTTATACGAAAACACTTCTCACACTGTGTACACTTGTAGGGTTTTTCATCTGAATGAATTTTCAGGTGCAAATGTAAACCTGATTTTCTATTAAAACACTTTGCACAATGTATACACTTGAACGGTTTTTCACCGGTATGAATTCTGAGGTGTATATCCAAGTAATATTTTGAACAAAAACACTTCTCACACTGCGTACACTTGTATGACATTTCACCCATATTAATTTCACCTTTATTTCTATGAACTGTCTTGCTTTGGAAGAAATTTGAAAGCATTTTGCTTTTCTTTGAATTATTCATAATGGACTCAATTGTCTCACTCATCTTCCTACATGATTTAGGATTTTTTCTATGATTTCTACTTTTCTGGACAATTCTGGTCAGATTATTTTCATTGTTTATGTCACTGTGATGGTTTACGTCCTCACATTGGGTCATCAAATCATGTATATCTTCTTTTGTGCAGTCTGTGTTTGGCTCTCCTGCACATTGCCATGGTTCAGTCTGATCTTTGTGATCAACACCAGCTCCATTCATCACAGGATTCATGAGATCACTCACTAAACTTTCACTGGATTCACACTTCATTTGATCAGATTTAATATGAACACATTTAACATCCTGCAAGTCACTAATGTGTTCTGCCTTAAGGTATCCTCCATCATCAGTCTCTGTTTTGATTTGGTCAGGATGCAGATGGGTTACATATCCCAGCTCTGTACTGTCGAGGGTCTCTGTCTTAAGATCCCCCGAGTGGGTGGAGCCCAGATCAGTTTCTGTTTTAATCAGTGATGTGTGTGTGTGGTGTACATCACTGACCCCGCTGTGTGCTGTAACACACTCTGGCTCCAGTGTGTTCAGTCCTGGTGCAGCACAATCTGTCTCTGACTCTGCCATGTGGACAGACTCCAGTCCACTGAGTTCCTCTTCTTTCTGTCTGATCCTGTGCTGCTCAGTGAGCTCTGGTAGTGTTGTCTCAGCGTCCCGCATAACCTGCCTGGAGGAAAACAGGGGAAAAAGATCCTTAAATCAGCTGACAAATTTATTACACTGTGCATTTCTGAAGATGCCCAACTGACCACAGGGGGCGCTCTTGCATTATGAGGTGGAGGCCACCCCTCCTGCCTCCCTGCATGATACCAACTCACAGGTTCATTTTAAAAACACACATTTAAATTAAACTGTCACTTTGCTATAAGAAAATGCAAAAAGAACAGTGGAAAAAAAGACCTTTCTGAAGTGCCTTGGAACACGTGCAGGTCTGCATTTGTATTTTTTCAGCTTTGCCTACGAGAAAATAAACTCCTGCCGCAGAAAGCAGAAGAAACCAGCAAAACACAAAATCTTGCACAGCAGCCTGAATACTAGCTGGCTGTGGCAGGATGACTTCCCTCAGAGTATTCACATCCCAGTCTTGTGGAGTTGCCCTTAATTTAGTTCTATACCTGAGAATTCGAAATGTGATTTTGGGAAATCATCTCTATTGACTCAATTCTGGGGAAGCATCTTTATTTATTGCGTCGCATCCGTAAACAATTTGGCGGCGAGAGGAAGGCCAAACAAAGTGATGTCTGACCTTTGAAAGCAGTGATTTAACTAGTCGCGTTGCTAAGAACATGCCAAATTGGTATCAATTAGCCCCGTATCTCTGCTTGTTTTATCATACTCCTTCATTTACAGGTTCTCCAGTATTTTCACCAAATAACATCACACTTGGTACTGTTCCGTTTGCAAGCAATGTAGCAACATAAAGTAGCAACATAAAGTAGCCACATTTTCTCTCTCAGTTCTACAAAATACATAAAACTAAAAATAGAATTCATTATATTTCTAGGATTTCCACATGTTCCACGGATTAATTTAGAGAACCGGATTCAACAGCATGACGACATTGGAGCGTTAAATTATTTCGCGATACATTTGACCCACTGTTAGCTTATTGACCATCTCACAGAAAAATAACGTTGGACCAGTAGGCTACTGAGTATTTAAATTCTAAAATGAACTCTAGCCTACAAGCACGAGTGTTCACAGCAGCTTATGTCAAATTAGCAAACACATCTTGTGCAAACAGAAATCAACCCAATTTGCATCAAGATTATGGAAATAAAAACGTACACGTTTGTTAATGACTCCATAAACTCACCTCAACAATATATTTGACTTGTTAAATTATAATAACGAAAGCGTTGATTTAGTTCAGCAGGGCAGGCTCAATCTACTTTTTCTTCTTCTTTGTGTTGTTAAATGGCGTATCGTACAGCCTGTATTTATGGAAAGATTCGGACTTCCTGTGCAGTTTCTGGATTGAGCTTCAAAATAAAAGAGCTATTCATGTGTTAAACCACCCCCCGCGACTTCCCCTTTGGAACGTGTTTATAGCGTGTCAATTTTGATGGCAGAAAACATAGGTCTGCTCTCATACTGATATGCAATCATAATGTGCTTCAGATAATAGTTGAAATGTTTATTTTTTGTATTCTTTTTTTATTCGGCGGTAATGTAGTATAATGGCCAAGGAATTGGTCTTATAACCTCGCAAGGTCGCAAGTTCGATTCCCCGGTAGGACACTGCAGTTGTACCCTTGAGCAAGGTACTTAACCTGCTTTGTTCCAGTATATATCCAGCTGTATAATTGGATACAGTGCAAGTCTCTCTGGTTAAGAGTGTCTGCTAAATGCCTGTAAACTAAACTTTTCCTTGGAGAGAACAAAAACATTCCATTATTTATGTCGTATTCCTCTATATTGGCCACCTCTGTCACACCTCTGGGGGGGGGGGGGGGGCTATCCATTGAAGACATGGTTAATAACGCTTCATATGATGCTATTGAGCAGAGAAGATTCTCTGCTCTTGTAATAAGCAGGCATGACAAGATGTATATAGGAAATAGGATTTATTTCTGCAGAAAGAACTGAAAAGAGAGTGACCTACAATTTGGGAGAATTTTCAAATGATATGAACAACTAAAGTAAGCTTTCTCCTCCTGCAATTCAGGGGGGGAAAAGTTGAAAATTAAAAATTTTTCCTTATATATTTTCAGTGTTTATAGTAAAATAAATAAAATAATTTAAAAAAAAAAACAGTAATAATGTATATAAATGCAAACATTAACAAATAAAAACAAAAACAATCCATTAGGAATAATGCAATATATAAACTATACAGGTGTATTTTGAGCACCTCCTCTCCCCATTTAATTGTTGACGCTGCACTTGTATCCTGATTCCAAATTCAAATATGAAGGCTACATAAACTTAGCCTATTAAATAATAGGTAAATGGCATGATGTAGCCACATACGATGCTGATATTCTGTATTTGAAGAAATATGCCCAAACAACATTACTGGCGTTCCTAGTTATGCTCATAGTAGACAAAAGTGGTTAGAAAAGGTTAAATAGTTGTGATCTCTCCTATCATGCACTGTGTTTAAAAGCTGCGAATGAATGCTTTTTCGATACAATTCAGAGGCAAGCTTCATTGCTTCAGAAAGCTTCGCTTTGCCAACACTAAATATTACATTTTGTCTAAAGATCTGAAACCATTCAGTGTGACCAATGCAATCATAGGGGAAATCAGGAAGGGGGCAAATACTTTTTCTGAAATTGTTCAAAATAAAGGTCCACCTGCACATAAGTGAGAAAAATGCAACTTAAATGTTTGTTTTCAAACCTAGCAAAGTTATGACATTTAAATACTCCTTTGTTATAATAATACAAATGATGTTTCTGGAGTACCGTTTATATGTAAAGGCAAAGCATTTATTTCCTTTCTTCCATGTTGTTTGTTAGAAATGCAGTAAGTCTAAATATGAAATACAAAAATCACTGTTTTCTGTATATATACATCATCTTTGTCATAATTAAAGATGTTATTTTTCATTATTGTCATTTCATTCTTCAGAATATCAATTCATTGAATCAGATGAGTTTTCACAAAAAAAGCATGTCATGGTTATTTGAGATGTAAAAAAAGTGTTCATACAATTGAAAATGTATAAAATGATTAAAACAATTCAGACCCATAGGAATAAAACGTATTTACTGCACAAATAGTGTTTTCAGGTATGTGCAACAGGAATTAAACTACAGTACATTTATAAACAGGGATAGTAAATGAGAAAGCAATGACTCTGAACGACATTAGAGTCCATGCAGAAATTTACATGGCATAAAAGCCTTGGAATGTGCACACAATGTTAACTTATTTCATGCACCATTCATCTACAACACTGAAAAGTAGAGAAACAAAGATTCTGAAATGTTGATAAAAACATATTGGCTGAAGTGTAATGATCAGCTTTAGTGAACATGCATATTACAGCATCTATGCTGGCAGTAAAAAAAAGAAAACTGATCAGGCCAGTTCTGTCAATTTCATTTTCAGAAAACAAGTTTTCAAGACACATTTCCATCTTTCTACCATCTTTTCTAAAAAATTCCAGCCGTCGAAATACGAATGAAATTCCCTTACAATGAAAAGAATGTTCCCAAACACTCATTGTAAAAGGGAAACGGGATCCCAGTTTGTCCCAGTCATTGCAGGGAATACATCAGGGGGAACCATACACTGTACTACCATGCAACAGGAAAGGCTGACAAGGCTATCTTTCCAAATGTATGAATTATGCTGGTGTTGATTTAAAGCTGGTTTAGTTAAAAAGGCCAGTCCGTACTGTTCACACTTTTAGGGGCGTTCTTCCGCACAAATCCTCTGGTGGCTAATTACCTCATGTAGCCTGGAAAAACACTTCCTACACTGTGTGAACAATGATACAGCTTTTCACCTGTATGACTTCTCAGCTATACACTTAACAGAATTTGCACTAAAACAGTTCTGACACTGCGTACAATTAGAGCTTTTAACCTGCACAAATTCTCTGGAAGCTACTTACATGAGATATTTTGGAAAGTACTTCCCACCATGAATAAATCTGTAGGGTTTTTCACCTGTGAGTACTCTGGTGGCAAGTTAGATTATATTTTCTGTTAAAACACTTCCCGCATTCTGTACACTTGTAGGGCCGTTCACCTGAATGAATTTTCATGTGGCTATTTAAATCATATATTCTGGAGAAAGACTTCTCACACTGAGGACATTTGAAGGGATATTCATGTGTATGCCTTTTCAAGTGTAAATTTAAAGATGATGTTGAAAAAAAACACTTCTCACACTGCGTACACTTGAAGGGTTTTTCACCTGTATGAATTATATTGTGACGATTTAACTCACTTCTTTGGGAAAAACACTTCCCACACTCAATACATTTGTAGGGCTTGTTACCCGTGTGAGTACTCAGGTGGCAAGTTAAATTATATTTCCGATAAAAACATTTTCCGCACTCTGTACACTTGTAGGTCTGTTCACCTGAGTGAATTTTCAGGTGGCTATTTAAATCATATAGTCTACAGAAAGACTTCACACACTGAGGACATTTGTAAGGCTGTTCATCCGTATGAATTCTCATGTGTATATCTAAAGAATATTTTGCATTAAAATACTTCCCACACTGAATACAAAGAAAGGGTTTTTCATCCATATGAACCATCTTGTGGCGATTTAACGCACTTGTTTGGGAAAAACATTTCCCACACTGAGTACATTTGTAGGGCTTTTCACCTGTATGAATCATCTTGTGGCGATTTAAAGCACTTTTTTGGTAAAAACATTTCCCACACTGAGTACATTTGTAGGGCTTTTCACCTGTATGAATCATCTTGTGGCAATTTAAAGCACTTGTTTGCGAAAAATGAATCCCACACTGAGTACATCTGTAGGGTTTTTCACCTGTATGAATTCTCTGGTGGCTATTTAAATGAGACATTCTGGAAAAGCACTTCTCACACGAAGTACATTTGTAGGGCTTTTCACCAGCATGAATTCTCTGGTGGCTATTTAAATGAGACAATCTCAAAAAGCACTTCTCACACTGTGTACACTTGTATGGCTTTTCTCCTAAATGAAGGTCCCCTTTATTTCTATGAACAGTCTGGTTTTGAAAGAAATTCAAAAGTTTTTGGTTTTTGCATGAATTCATTATCATGGGTTCAATTGTCACATTTGTTCGCTGTTTATGTTTGCCACAAATGTTTGTACTTTTCTGGACAAATCTGGCCTGATTATGTTCATTAGTGTTGTCATAGCGATTTAATTCCCCACACTGGGTCAGCAGCTCCTGAATTTCTTCTTTTTTACAGTCTGTGTTTGGCTCTCCTGCACATTGCCATTGTTCAGCCTGGTCTTTGTGATCAACACCAGCTCCACTCATTACAGCATTTATGAGATTACTCACTAAACTTTCACTGGATTCACACTTAATCCTATCAAATTCAATTTTCACACAATTAATATCCTGCAAGTCACTGATGTGTTCTGCCTGAAGGTATCCTCCATCAGCAGTCTCTGTTTTGATTTGGTCAGGATGCAGATGGGTTACATATCCCAGCTCTGTACACTCGAGGTTCTCTGTCTTAATAAGATCCCCAGTGTGGGAGGAGCCCAGATCAGTTTCAGTTTTAGTCAGTGGTGTGTGTCTGTTCTGTACATCACTGACCCCGCTGTGTGCTGTAACACACTCAGACTCCAGTGTGTTGAGTCCTGGTGCAGCACACTCTGTCTCTGACTCTGCCATGTGTACAGACTCCAGTCCACTGAGTTCCTCTTCTTTCTGTCTGATCCTG
Organism: Anguilla rostrata; assembly: GCF_018555375.3. Taxonomy (NCBI): domain Eukaryota; kingdom Metazoa; phylum Chordata; class Actinopteri; order Anguilliformes; family Anguillidae; genus Anguilla; species Anguilla rostrata. The sequence goes on from NC_057934.1 coordinate 72,843,821, forward strand.
TTCTGCTCAGTGAGCTCTGGTAGTGTTGTCTCAGTGTCCTGTCTCAGACAGACTCCTGTCTGCATCATACTGCTGCTCAAAAGTGTTCAGAACTGCAGCTCCTGAAGGGAAACAGGGGAAGGGATTTATCCTTAATCAAACAGGCTCTACTGCAGCAGCTGACACATTCTTTGCACTGTGCATTCCTTGAAGATGCTAGACTGACCACCGGGGGGCGCTCTTGCATTAGGACATGGAGGCAACCCTTCCGGGTGATAAAAGTGACCTGTGCACATCACAGGTTAATTTTAAAAACAGTTTTAACTAACTGGGTGTTATTTTTTGCATGTTTGCACAGAGTAAAAGAAAGTTCTTTCTGAAGTGCCTCAGAACATTTTCAGGTTTACTTTTGTGTTTGTTTCAGCTTTGTTTTTCTTTGAGAAAATAAACTCTTGCCACATAAAATAGAGGAAACCAAGAAAATACAAAACAAGCTAGCGCTCCCCCTGCTCTCCCGATGCCAAAGAGCTTTGTCGCTTGTTCAAATGTGCCAATAGCACGAGCCTCAAGAAGCGTTGCACACAATTCCCACTATCGCCTCCGCAACCCCTGGCTTACAATCGCTTACACACACCCCTCCCCCAAAACAAAAATGGAGTCTCAACCTGTGGGAAACACTGAGGGTGAGGGTCACACAGCTGAGACAGAAGTATGTGCAACAGATCGCCAGTTTAAAAAAAAAAAAAAATGAAGAACTGATTGAAAAAACGGCCAGCATATCGTATTTATTGTTTGTACCACAACGGCATAGCATATTGTGGTACAGACAATAAATGGACTGCATTTACATGGACTGCATTTATATAGCGCTTTTATCCAAAGCGCTTTCCAATTGATGCCTCTCATTCACCAGAGCAGTTAGGGGTTAGGTGTTTTGCTCAGGGACACTTCGACATGCCCAGGGCGGGGATTGAACCGGCAACCCTCCGACTGCCAGACAACCACTTTTACCTCCTGAGCTATGCCGCCACAATACAGGCCGCAAGGAAAATCCATCACGACCGATCTGAAAGTTTTCTTCACTGATACACTGTACCTACCATGAATTACTCCTCAGTTGTGGAAAGTATCAAGAAATGCAGATTATAATATTGACAAATGTGAATGCATTTGTGTCTCACAATGCAAGTTATGTTATATATAAAAGCATCCTTAAAAGCATGCAGGTAAATTAAGTGACTAGCTAGCCATGCCCACATGGGGGCACCAGCGAGTAGCATTTAGCCAACTTATTTCCATGAAGTTGACAAACTTATGGCCACTGCCAAGAAAGGTTTTTAAACACTGTCCAAGCCGGAAATGCTTTACATGGAGCATATTTATAGCTCAATTTTGAAGTTTTATTTTCAGTCAACAAAACTCCCCTGAATCACGTAAAACCGGATGGGGAAGTAGGACGCTCAATAGTATCAAAGTATGTCAGTTTTTATCCCAGATTTGTAGAAATGCAGATCGATATCACACCAAACAGCACTGTGCTCACAGAGCTCGAGGCATTACTGAGGGATAAGGGTTTGTTGGAGATACTGCTCTTGTTAATCACTGAAAATGGCAAGAGTCTCAATGTCATGACCCGGTGGTATGAGAGTCGTGACATCAGAATCCACAAATTAATTTCATCCATGTGCTCACCCGTCAACACTTAAGGAAGTCCAGGTCCAGCAGTACGCAGTGTCTACAAGTATTAGCTCCAGCCACGCACTAAACCAACAGGTTTCACTAATGAGCTTACTTCCTGGCGGTTGCTGAGTTGAAAACAGACGGGGCAGAAACCTTTCAGCACAACCTTCAATAAAGACTACAAATCCTGCGCTTCCAATTCGTTTAAATCCGCACACTGAAGATATTAGCCATGTCTATTCTCCGAGTGTGCGTGCTGAGAACGACAGTAGCTACACGTATCCACATTTTAAAATAATGTCGATAGAATGTGCACAATCGTCCGATGCAAATAAAAATGACTATTACGCACCTAATAGACTAGCTAATTCAGGAGAACTGGACGGTACTGATCGAACAGTTTAAGGGGACATTTTCCTCAGTTTTCAAATCAGCAGCCGTCACTGCTTCCTGAACCAAGGTAGTTAAATAATTTGTAAAATCAGGTGGCGCAGTGCAAGATTGGGACAAATAATGCAGCCCACAGGACGTGGAGTTGAGTAGCGCTAGTTTAGCTGATAGCCAATATTAGTGGCAGACGCTCTGGATACGAGCGTCTGCCAAATGCCTGTAATGTAGTGAAATCCCTAACGTATTATATTCTTACTGAACATCTCAGTGAGAAGTAACGCTGGAGCAGGACGAAATATTGAAACTCTAATATGTGTTATGTACAGGTGTGGACGCCAGGATGAGTAGCTGATTGCCACGGCATCAGCTAATGGGGATCCTTTAAATAAACAAATAAACAAAACTCTAAAATTAATTGGACAATCAGGTGCGTTTTGAAGCCAACTTACTGGCAAACGCAAACTAGCAAACAGGCCTATCTTGTGAAAACAAATAGGAAGATTTCAAGCTTGCTGGTAAACTAAACTAACCGAGCCGTAAAATCATCAGGATTAACATCGGGGAAAACTTACCCATATTTGTTGATGAAATCGTTATTTAACCTCTGCAGCGAACAATCGAATGTGCGGGTTACAACTGTGTGAAGAATACAGCGAACGACGGACTGTGGTACAGCAGGGCAGACTCCTTGTTCAGTTTTATGGTGGTTGTCTACCACTTTTGTGGTGCATTACCGCCACCTTCTGAACTGGAGTGTGGGTCGGGATATTTATTATCTTCTATATCTAATTATTCAAAGTTTGGTGTTCAAATAAGATAAGACAAAGATAAGACCTCTATTCTTTATAAAGTGAAATATGAAAATCAGTGAAAAAAAAACTTAAAAAAAAAAAGTCAATAATATTCACCTGCACTTTGTTTTCTGACAAACTTAAAACCGTTGCCCTCTTTTTTGACTACATATTTGACACTTAACCACTACATGTTCATTGATTTTTTGAAGGTTGTAATATTAATGTCTCCCACTGTTTATTCATTAAAAAAACAGAACTTCCTCCCTTCTGCTTCTGCCTGCATTACTTGACCGGTTCACCTTTTGAATATTATATACTCCTTCCACATTTTTAAATTGTGAGAGACAATTATAAGCAACAGGGGCAACATAGCTCAGGAGGTAAGAGAAGTTGTCTGGCAGTCGGAGAGTTGCCGGTTCGATCCCCCCTAGGTGCCAACAGAATGACGTCACACCGGCGACACTGTTTGAATCTCTGGGAAGTGAGGTCCAAAGACACACCTGCAATTACCCCTTATCGCCTATAGGTGCTGCCAAAGACAACGAAACGGAGATCTTCGAGATTGTTACTTTAAATGCCTCTATCTATGCATTTATTACCATCTTAATTTAAGATGGTTTATTATCTTATTATTATTATTATTATTATTATTATAATAATTATAATTTTTATTATTATTATGTACAATTATTCCATACACAATTCATATACAAAATGGACAAATAAAGTTTGAAAAAACAGATATATTTCATAAAACATACTGTCTGAAGACAAATGACCAGGTTCAACTGACATACACATTATAGCCTCAACACTGATAGCAAAATAACTCAAAATGGCAGTACTGTCAAGTTAATTTTCAGAATGCAAGTTTGCAATAGACATTACCACTTATTTCTATATTACATCCACACAGTTCACACTGACTCTTTCAAACTGGTGTCAAGTTCATCACTACAAAATATCAACCTTCATCCTACAAAGAATTAAAATGACATTTCTTTACAACAAAACCTTTGAACACTTGGAAAACGGCATCCCAGTTTTTCCCAGCCATTGTTCTTATACATTTGATGGACATTTGAAACACTATGGCATTTCACCTGTATGAATTCTCAGGTGTATATTTAGAGCAGACTTCGTACTACAACATGTACCACACTGAATACATTTGTATGGCTTGTGGCGATTTAAATGAGATAATTTGGAAAAGCACTTCCCACAATGTGCACATGTGTAGGGCTTTTGATCCATATGAATTCTCTGGTGACAATGTAAATTACTTATTTTGCAAAAACACTTCCCACACTGAGGACATTTGTGTGGCTTTTCACCTGTATGAATCATCTTGTGGTAATTTAAAGTACTTTGTTGTGCAAAACACTTCCCGCACTCTATACAATTGTAGGGTTTTTCACCTGTATGAATTCTCTGATGACTATTTAACTGAGCCAATTTTGAAAAGGACTTCCCACAATGTGAACATTTGTATGGCGTCTCTCCTGTATGAATTCTCAGGTGTACATTTAAGTCATAATTTGTAATAAAACACTTCCCACACTGAACACATTTGTATGGCTTTTCACCTGTATGAATCATCTTGTGGCAATTTAAAGTACTTTTTTGTGAAAAACACTTCCCACACTGAACACATTTGTATGGCTTTTCACATGTATGAATCATCTTGTGGCAATTTAAAGCACTTTTTTGTGAAAAACACTTCCCACACTGAATACATTTAAATGGCTTTTCACCTGTATGAACTCTAAGGTGTCTATTTAAATCAGATTTTCTACTAAAGCACTTCCCACACTGAATACATGTATAAGGCTTTTCACCTGTATGAATTTGCAGGTGTCTATTTAAATGAGATTTTTGGGAAAAGCACTTCTCACACAGTGTACACTTGTAGGGCTTTTCACCTGCATGAATTTCCCCTTTATTTCTTTGAATTGTCTTGTCTTGAAATGAATTCAAATGGCTCGGATATTTACGTGAATTAATTGCCACGGGTTCAATTATGACATTTGTTCTCTGGAAATGAGGAGACTTGCTGATATTGTTTGCACTGTTCTGGACAATTCTTGTCTGATTATTTTCATTGTTTATGCCACAGTGATGATTTAAGCCCCTACAATGGGTCGGCAGATCAAGAATTTCTTCTTTTTTACAGTTAGGATTTGGCTCTCCTGCACAGTGCCATGATTCTTTCAGGTCTTTCTGATGAACATCAGTCCCAGTCATCACAGTATTCATGAGATCACTCACTAAACTTTCACTGGATTCACACTTCATTTGATCAGATTTAATATGAACACATTTAACATCCTGCAAGTCACTAATGTGTTCTGCCTTAAGGTATCCTCCATCAGCAGTCTCTGTTTTGATTTGGTCAGGATGCAGATGGGTTACATATCCCAGCTCTGTACTGTCGAGGGTCTCTGTCTTAAGATCCCCAGAGTGGGTGGAGCCCAGATCAGTTTCTGTTTTAATCAGTGATGTGTGTGTATGGTGTACATCACTGACCCCGCTGTGTGCTGTAACACACTCTAGTGTGTTGAGTCCTGGTGCAGCACACTCTGTCTCTGACTCTGCCATGTGGACAGGCTCCAGCCCACTGAGTTCCTCTTCTTTCTGCCTGAACCAGTGCTGCTCAGTGAGCTCTGGTAGTGTTGTCTCAGTGTCCTGTCTGCTCAAAGGTGTGCTGATCCGCAGCTCCTGGATGGAAACGGGGGAAGGGATTTAGCCTTAATCAAACAGGCCCTACCGCAGCAGCTGACATGCTTTACACTCTGCAGTCCTGCAGATGCCTGACTGACCACCGGGGGCGTTCTTGTATTGTGAGGTTGGGGAAACCCTTCCTCCATCTTAGGGTGACACAGTCTTTTAAATTCAGTTCCAACTTTGTCTGTTCTGCTTGGTGTTTTCTTATGGGAGAGCAGAAGAAAATAATTCCTGTAGTACCTCAGAACACATGCACATTTTCATTAGTGTTTTTGTCAGTGATAAAATAAACTGCCACATACAAAAGAGGAAAACGGCAACACATATGACCTTGTGTAGCAGCCTGAAGATTGCGCTGGCTATGGCATAAGGACAATTCCTTCAGCCCATTCATGTCCCTGTCTTGGGTAGTGGAGTTACCTTTGATTTACTTCTATTCATTTGATTTCATCAGTGTCAATGTAGCGAGCTCACTTAAGGATGTAGGCAGCTGTTTTCGCATTGGGACCTTGGATTGGGTCACAGCCTATGACTCCAAAAATACGTGACCAACTTCTCAGCACGTGAGACTCACGTGCATAAATACGGGAAGACAAACAATTTAAATCCTTACATGTCCAAAGAAGGTTGACACAAAGTGCAGTTGAATCAAAAGGCTTGTGCAGACTGCTCTACAATGAAAAATAAAATACGACTTACTAACCATTGCTCAGCCAATCAGCATTAGCTTAGTTCGCCAGTGTTCAAATATTTACTCTGAAAGTTCCGTTTGTATGAAGAAACGAAATCACACCAGTATGCTATAACATTAGGCTACGGCTTTTTTCGACTTCGTTGGAAAAAGATACTCATTTAAAAGTATTTACTGGACAATGTCTTTGAAGCCCAATTAAAAAAAAAAAAAAAAATCAGAAAGAGTTCCAAGCACCAATCCGTCCACTGCCTGCTAAGAACAGATATTTAGCAAGTTACCCGCAAGGGCGGGTTTCACGTTCATTTCCAGGGAGCCATTTCCGGTTAATGGTTGCTAGGTAAATTGACGCTTCCTCTCCCACCACGCGCAAAGGGGCAAAATAAGAGGTATCAAAAAGCTATACAAAGCATAGTGTGCGCAAAAGGATGTGAATAAAATCTTCTATGAGCAAACATTATTTAACGATGTCTTTAAATCATTGTATTTTTATTGACCATCTTACAGTTTTCAAAATCTAAAATGAATTCTACAATCAATGGGTTTCATCAGCTGTTGCCAAATTAGCGAAGACATTTCTTCTGCAAACAAGTGAATTGAAAGATACGGGTAAACAAACGAACAGAACCGTCGAAATTATAGGAAAAACTTACACCTGTTCGTTGATGTTCGTTGATTACTTAAATTCAATCGTTTAGTTAACTTGAGTAAATGTATTTCTTGGCAGAGAATGATCTCAAATAGTAAAGGTCTGTAAACCATGAAGCGTACGCCTGAATTCAGCGCTGATATTCTATGGAAGTTAGCTGAATGAAGCTGGGAGATTTTCCGGTTCGAGTATTTCAAAATAAAAGCTTGGTAAATGAAATTACTTCTTAAGTGTGATTTTCATACTCATATTTAGAAGATTATACAGTCACTTCTGTGAAATTACGTTCCCAGCAACTGCTGGTGTTTTAGTGTAGCCTGGGCATGCATTGCCATACACTGTCAGGTCACTATCGACTAATTTGCGTACATGATTACTGCAAAAACAAAAAATTGTTACCAAATGAAAGGGGGTATACATTTAATCTACAGAGCCATATATTTAACATTATGCAGTCATTTCTGTGGAATCATGTTCGCAGCAATTGTTGCTGGTGTTTTAGCGTGTCCCAGGCATGAATTTCCATACACTGTCAGGTCACTATTAACTAATTTGCATATGTGATTACTGCAAAAACAAAAAATTGTTACAAAATGAAGGGGGGGTATACATTTAATCTACAGAGCCATATATTTAACATTATGCAGTAATTTCTGTGGAATTACCTTCTCTCTACTTATATTAAATTCTAAGCTCTAAATTATCTCAAAATCCTAAAGTATGTGTCAGCTGCTGCAGCAGGACCTGTTTGATTAAAGTTAAAATCCCTTGCCCTGTTTCCATCCAGGAGCTGCACGTCTGCACACCTTTGAGCAGCAGTATGATCCAGGCAGGAGTCTGTCTGAGACAGGACACTGAGACAACACTACCAAAGCTCACTGAGCAGCACAGGATCAGACAGAAAGAAGAGGAACACGGTGGACTGATGATGGAGGATACCTTAAGTCTGAAAACATCAGTGAGGATATTAATTTTGTTCATCTTAAATCTGGCCATACAAGCGTACACGGTGTGAGAAGAGTATTGTTACCAATTCTCTTTTAAGTATTCATCTGAGGATTCATACAGGTAAAAAGCCATATAAGTAAGCCATATAAGCCATATAAGTGTTTTCATGTGAAATCTTCTTTAAAGATGCATTGAGAAGTCATTCAGACAAAAAGCCCTACATATGTTCTCACTGTGGCAAGTGCTTTTCGACCACAAGTCATTTCAATAGCCACGAGAAATTTCATTCAGGTGAAAAGCCATACAAGTGCATTCACTGTGCAAAGTGCTTCTTGACAGCAAGCCATTTAAATCGCCACCAGAGAATTCATTCAGGTGAGAAGGCCTAGAACTGCAATAAGATTATAAAGTTTTAAAAAAATTTTTGTTTACAAAATCTACTTTCAACTTGAGAATTCGTTCTGGTCTAAATTCTTTCCAATGTAACAAAAATTGTTGACCAAAAATGAAATCCTACAGGGGAATAACCGGACAAATATGCTCATGTAGTGTTTCATAAAAGCCTCTATTACATGGTTAAGTTTGTGTGGGGAGTGTTTCAAATTTTGATCAAATTTAAAAGAAACCTGATAATGCATACAGAATGTCTTCACACACACAAATATATATACACCGATCAGCCACAACATTAAAACCACCTGCATTTTTCTGCTTTTTTTCTGATTTAATATTTTATTTTTTCTGTTTGTAATCAAACAATTCACATGTGGTCAAAGCGCAGACTCAGAACTTTTATTAAAGGGTATTCTTATACATTTTGGTTTCACCATGTAGTAATTACAGCACTTTTTATACTTAGTCCCCCATTTCAGTGTTTTAGACAAATTAACATAATGACAAATAAAAGAGTCATGTTTTGTATTTGGTTGCATATCCTTTGCATGCTATGACTTACTGATGTCTGTGACCCATCAACATCATCGGAGTCTGGATATCTTATACTCAGGTTGTCCTACAAGTGTTACAAAATCTCTGCATTTGAATGGATCTCTGTGGGAATTGGGGGGTGGGACTAGATTCAGCTGTAAATTATGCTGATACAGTATGGAACACATTTGTTGGCTAATTGGCTTTAAGTCATCAAGGATCCATGGTATCAAATGAGCCTCAAACCACCGTGCTGCTGCCAGATTTGCAGTAGATACCACAAGCATTGTTTCTCCTGAATATTTTTTTGTCCATTGAGTTCAACAGGAAAATTAATTCCTTGAAATGTAAAATGTAACTCGCTAGCTGAAGGGTGATATTTTGTAATGAGCAAATTGACACCAGTGTAATTTGTATGAAAGCATGTGAAAACTGGTTGGATGTAATGTAGAAAGAAGCATGGTAATATGTATTGCAAACCTTTATTTGGAAACTGAACTTGGCAGAACAGACACTTTTCTGTTACTGTACTGCCAAGGTATAGGATTTAATATGTTTGTCACTTAAAGCTGATCATGAGAATTCCGACAATATGTGTCATCAGACATTGGGTGAGGATCTTTGTTTCACTCTTGCGTATGAATTGTGTGCGGAATTATTTTGAATTGTGAATGTGCACATTCTTACATGTGTGCTTACTTGTAAAAGTATGTAAACATTTTTGTTTAAACTCTTGTATTCTTCACTGTTTTATTGCTTTTTCCTTTCCTTCCTGAACTAGTTTATAAATATAGTTTATTTTATGCAACTGACAGTTGGCTCTTATGACAAATCCGAATATAAAAATATCAGAAATATGATTAGATGTAAATCATTTAAATGTTACAAGCAGCAACATGTACATTTTCATATGTACCCTCAACTTCATGCTTTCTCTTCCTCTTCTGAGCCCCTACCAATATCTGTCAGCAAGACGAGATTTTGCTTTAGCCAAGCTGATGAGCCCAAAGCCTACTGTGTAAGGATATGCTTGACTGCACAACATTGTGCTGAAGCGACAATTCCAGGGGTTTGCACAGGGCTCTCAATTGTTTTTACAAATTTCACATGAGACCTGTCATAACCGTCGGAATGCTTACGCTGTCCTCTACTGGATAAAAGGGAATAGTTACAAACTAAAAATGGTTATATTGGCCATACCTGCCAACCCTCCTAATTTCTCCAGGAGACTCCCAAATTTCATTGCCCTCTCCAGGTATCCTCCCAGGTCCACCATTCTCCTGGATTTTTTCCTGTTTTAGGATTCTTTTTATTATTTTTGGACAAATTTTCTTTGTCTTTAAAAGACTTGCCTTTGAAAATGATGAGGCAGGCATAATTTATCCACCTTAACCCAACCCCAGTCTAAAGTAGACTGATCATCTCCAGTCACATCGTACTCAACAGACTCCTCTTAAACGCTCCGGTAGAGTCTGTGTGTGCAGCGAGTGCTTGTTTTTCCCCTCAGCAGTAGTGAGCGGTCGTCAGACAAAGTCATGCACAAGGACTGGGACTCTGCAGCACCATAGCCGAACCCCTTCAGTCTGAGATGAAGTTACTCGGCTGCTTAGTTATTTAGTAACGCAAGGCACCTTTAGTTAGCATTTTAATCAGCAAACTGTCATTCGGGGAGTGTGATATTCAGCGCACATTATGTAAAGGAATGGACTATTTTCGGTTTTAGCCAGTTGATTTAGTATAACAAGGTTGTCATTGTCCTGACAAGCCTGTTTCCTGGGTGTGTTGCTCATGAAGAGACTGGCTGCATTGTACAGAGAAAAAAGAGAGTTACTGCTGCTATGTTTTGTTCACAGGGCAAACATGCAAAGGGTTCTCACTGCCCTACCCTGTTCAAATAAAGGATTACAATTGCTGGAAACTTTTTCTCTCGCTCTTGATCCTTACATCTCTGAATTACCTTTAACAAAATGACTCATCACTGAGAGGATATAGATTCTATATAAAATGCCAAGCCTTTAGTTAATCTCCTTATTGGACCTATGTTTTGTAGTTGTTCCAATGACCTTTGGTTTGCACTTACTATGCGTCACTTTGGATTAAAGCGTCTGCCAAATTAATGCCATGTAATGTAACGCTTTACTTACTGTAGGGTAGACAATGAAATCATTAAGCTGTCAGGTTGTGATATTATCCTGTCTTTCCATCAGAGACCCATGCCTGTGATGTAGGTGAGGTTATTGGAAACATTTAGAGTGCAGCACGTAGCCTGTAATGTGAACCCACAACAACAGTTATATCAAGCTCTTGATTTAACTACCGTTCTGAACTGTGATCAAAATCTTGTGAATTAATTTTATCCTGTGGCAAGTTTGACACCTGCGAGTAATACCCCAATAAGAAATTTTTGCATGCAAGAAAAAGCATGGCTTGTAGATGGCAATACAATATAAACTTTGATCTACATTTAATTTATGAGAGTTTAATAAAATTTATTATTATTATTATTATTATTATTATTATTATTACACAATAACGAGGACAACACAAATTGGAACGCAACAAAGTCCCTTATGCCCATAACAAATTGCAAAAGAAATTTCCCCCAACAAAACAAACATGTTTATTATAAAGACACACAAACTACACCCAAAAACCACAAAATATATAGAGTACAAACAGTTGTAGGTGATGGACAAAACAGGTAAGGCCAAAGCAGGGCCTTCAGAAGACTACTAACCCTAGTCTGCAACAAATTAATCTTTCTGTTGATGAAAAACAAAAAATGGTGAGTCTTTCGCATGTTTCTTACTCTGACCAAAAAAAAAAAAGTTTAAGAAAAAGAACATTCACCGTCCAACTCCACATGAAGAGACAAAGAAATAACCAAAACAAAAATCACAAGTCTACGGCATTGTACAGGCTTCAGCCACAAACTGCTCCACAAAAGCTTCTCCCTTCTTCAACTGCAGCAGGCTTATATAGAGCCACATGCAGGTGAAGCTGCAGCAGGCTTATGTAGGGCCACAGACAGGTGAAGCTGCAGCAGGCTTATGTAGGGCCACAGGCAGGTGAAGCTACAGCAGGCTTATGTAGAGACACGTGCAGGTGAAGGTGAAGCTGCAGCAAGCTTATGTAGGGCCACAGGCAGTTGAAGCTGCAGCAGGCTTATGTAGGGCCACAGGCAGGTGAAGCTGCAGCAAGCTTATATAGAGCCACATGCAGGTGAAGCTGCAGCAGGCTTATGTAGGGCCACATGCAGGTGAAGGTGAGGCTGCAGCAGGCTTATATAGAGCCACATGCAGGTGAAGCTGCAGCAGGCTTATGTAGGGCCACAGACAGGTGAAGCTGCAGCAGGCTTATGTAGAGACACATGCAGGTGAAGGTGAAGCTGCAGCAGGCTTATGTAGGGCCACAGGCAGGTGAAGCTGCAGCAGGCTTATGTAGGGCCACAGGCAGGTGAAGCTGCAGCAGGCTTATATAGAGCCACATGCAGGTGAAGCTGCAGCAGGCTTATGTAGGGCCACATGCAGGTGAAGGTGAGGCTGCAGCAGGCTTATATAGAGCCACATGCAGGTGAAGCTGCAGCAGGCTTATGTAGGGCCACATGCAGGTGAAGCTGCAGCAGGCTTATGTAGGGCCACATGCAGGTGAAGCTGCAGCAGGCTTATGTAGGGCCACATGCAGGTGAAGCTGCAGCAGGCGTATGTAGAGCCACATGCAGGTGAAGCTGCAGCAGGCCTATGTAGGGCCACATGCAGGTGAAGCTGCAGCAGGCTTATGTAGGGCCACATGCAGGTGAAGCTGCAGCAGGCTTATGTAGGGCCACAGGCAGGTGAAGCTGCAGCAGGCCTATGTAGGGCCACAGGCAGGTGAAGCTGCAGCAGGCCTATGTAGGGCCACAGGCAGGTGAAGCTGCAGCAGGCTTATGTAGGGCCACAGGCAGGTGAAGCTGCAGCAGGCTTATGTAGGGCCACAGGCAGGTGAAGCTGCAGCAGGCTTATGTAGGGCCACATGCAGGTGAAGCTGCAGCAGGCTTATGTAGGGCCACATGCAGGTGAAGCTGCAGCAGGCTTATGTAGGGCCACAGGCAGGTGAAGCTGCAGCAGGCGTATGTAGAGCCACATGCAGGTGAAGCTGCAGCAGGCCTATGTAGAACCACAGGCAGGTGAAGCTGCAGCAGGCCTATGTAGGGCCACAGGCAGGTGAAGCTGCAGCAGGCCTATGTAGGGCCACAGGCAGGTGAAGCTGCAGCAGGCCTATGTAGGGCCACAGGCAGGTGAAGCTGCAGCAGGCCTATGTAGGGCCACAGGCAGGTGAAGCTGCAGCAGGCGTATGTAGAGCCACATGCAGGTGAAGCTGCAGCAGGCTTATGTAGGGCCACATGCAGGTGAAGCTGCAGCAGGCTTATGTAGAGCCACATGCAGGTGAAGCTGCAGCAGGCTTATGTAGGGCCACAGGCAGGTGAAGGTGAAGCTGCAGCAGGCCTATGTAGGGCAACATGCAGGTGAAGCTGCAGCAGGCCTATGTAGGGCCACATGCAGGTGAAGCTGCAGCAGGCCTATGTAGGGCCACATGCAGGTGAAGCTGCAGCAGGCTTATGTAGAGCCACAGGCAGGTGAAGCTGTAGCAGGCTTATGTAGGGCAACATGCAGGTGAAGCTGCAGCAGGCGTATGTAGGGCCACAGGCAGGTGAAGCTGCAGCAGGCGTATGTAGAGCCACATGCAGGTGAAGCTGCAGCAGGCTTATGTAGGGCCACATGCAGGTGAAGCTACAGCAGGCTTATGTAGGGCCACAGGCAGGTGAAGGTGAAGCTGCAGCAGGCCTATGTAGGGCAACATGCAGGTGAAGCTGCAGCAGGCCTATGTAGGGCCACATGCAGGTGAAGCTGCAGCAGGCCTATGTAGGGCCACGTGCAGGTGAAGCTGCAGCAGGCTTATGTAGAGCCACAGGCAGGTGAAGCTGTAGCAGGCTTATGTAGGGCAACATGCAGGTGAAGCTGCAGCAGGCCTATGTAGGGCCACAGGCAGGTGAAGCTGCAGCAGGCGTATGTAGGGCCACAGGCAGGTGAAGCTGCAGCAGGCTTATGTAGGGCCACATGCAGGTGAAGGTGAAGCTGCAGCAGGCCTATGTAGGGCCACATGCAGGTGAAGCTGCAGCAGGCTTATGTAGGGCCACATGCAGGTGAAGCTGCAGCAGGCCTATGTAGGGCCACATGCAGGTGAAGCTGCAGCAGGCTTATGTTGAGCCACATGCAGGTGAAGCTGCAGCAGGCCTATGTAGGGCCACATGCAGGTGAAGCTGCAGCAGGCTTATGTAGGGCCACATGCAGGTGAAGCTGCAGCAGGCTTATGTAGAGCCACAGGCAGGTGAGGCCAATTAGGTAATTAGCAGCTTGTTAACCTAGGATAGCAGCACAGATCACATGCAGGGGGATAGGTTAAATCACCAGCACAATTATTATTAATTGTGAAATAAAAATAAATTAATCACAAATATTTTAAAATGTGCAATATACATGCGATAAAACTAGTGTAGTGTATTTTACACCTTGACTGCACTTTTTGTTTACAAGAAAATATTCATCAGAAAGTGGCAGATCTGAAAATCCTGCTGAAATGTGTTAACTCTCAGACTTTTAATCATTGCGTGTCAATATGCCAACAATGTGTTATGCTTGAGGACAAAAGTGCACTCATGCAGGACTTCAGGTCTTGCTGGTTCGTGTTCACACAGATTTGCATACATAAATCCGAGTACATAAATCCTATGTGAAGATATAAATCCTAGGGGCGTGACTGACGTGTGAAAATTCTGATTCTTGCCAGTGAAAGATTAATGTATCAGGAAATGTATTCAGAGTTTCTCTTGGGCTGCCCATGAGAAGTGCGCACATTGGTTAATAAACTGTCACCGATTGGACCTGCTGTTTGCGGACTCATTCTTTGGGGTTCCTGAGTCTGCAATATTCAATTATTTCTCACCACATTGATTGTCACCCATTTTTAAACACAACTTTCTGCCTCATCTGGCCTTGAAGAGGCTGTGCCAATCTGCATGACTGGTCATAGTATAGTACCGAAAGAACAGAGGCTGTGCCAATCTGCATGACTGGTCATAGTATAGTACCGAAAGAACAGAGGCTGTGCCAATCTGCATGACTGGTCATAGTATAGTACTGAAAGAACAGAGGCTGTACCAATCTGCATGACTGGTCATAGTATAGTACTGAAAGAACAGAGGCTGTGCCAATCTGCATGACTGGTCATAGTATAGTACTGAAAGAACAGAGGCTGTGCCAATCTGCATGACTGGTCATAGTATAGTACTGAAAGAACAGAGGCTGTGCCAATCTGCATGACTGGTCATAGTATAGTACCGAAAGAACAGAGGCGTGCAATCTGCATGACTGGTCATAGTATAGTACTGAAAGAACAGAGGCTGTACCAATCCGCAAGTCTGGTCATAGTATAGTACTGAAAGAACAGAGGCTGTGCCAATCTGCATGACTGGTCATAGTATAGTACTGAAAGAACAGAGGCTGTGCCAATCTGCATGACTGGTCATAGTATAGTACTGAAAGAACAGAGGCTGTGCCAATCTGCATGACTGGTCATAGTATAGTACTGAAAGAACAGAGGCTGTGCCAATCTGCATGACTGGTCATAGTATAGTACCGTAAGAACAGAGGCTGTACCAATCCGCAAGTCTGGTCATAGTATAGTACTGAAAGAACAGAGGCTGTGCCAATCTGCATGACTGGTCATAGTATAGTACCGAAAGAACAGAGGCTGTGCCAATCTGCATGACTGGTCATAGTATAGTACTGAAAGAACAGAGGCTGTACCAATCCGCAAGTCTGGTCATAGTATAGTACTGAAAGAACAGAGGCTGTGCCAATCTGCATGACTGGTCATAGTATAGTACTGAAAGAACATAGGCTGTGCCAATCTGCTTGATTTCTTAGTACTGAAAGAATAATAGTAAGTAACAGGGCAAGACTCACCGGTCCATCTGACCAGGGGGTGGAGTTAATCAAAGGCTGCCAGATGACATGAATACACAGGGAATACGTAGTAATTTATTTATATCACTAAAAGATGGGTTTTACATAAAAATAAATAAGACTTTCCTCGAAATAGCCTCCCTCGGTTTTGATTACAATTAAACAAAGTATTGGAAGCCTATCCAATCATTTTGCAAATGGGGGATGGGAGGGAAGTGGAGGGGCAGTTACACTGAGTGAAATCTTACGCACTGGTTTTTTAAACCACAGATAGCCTCATACCATTGGCTTGTAGGGGTAGGAAAAAAGCCACTAAAGCTGCAAGAAATATCCTGTCTTTCTGTCAGAGAAGAAGGCAGCGTTAGGTTAGATGTGCTGGGCCAAGTAGACATGTCGTGGCAAGGTTATTCCCCGTGAGAAAGTGCTTAAATTGAAAGCTTCCAGGTGCAGTGTTCAGTACACACTCAGACGGGTCCAGCTGACCAGCAGTAATGTTAACAGGAGAAGACCAAGAAGAAGATCAAGAGGCAGTAGACTAATATTTTGTGGTGTCTAGAAAAATAAATTGTAGTAAAATTGGTTTGTTATTCAAAAAATGTGCATATATTAGCTCAATTCTCTACCTAAAGTTTTTTTTTTTTTTTACTGCAGGGGGCCTAATACTTTTGGCCTGAACTGTATGTACCTAGTTACCCCTCAGAAACTCCACAAAGCATTCTAGTTCCTCTATCGCATCTATGCTCTTTGCTTTTTTTCTTAAAAAAAAAAAAAAAAAAACTTTATTTCAATTATACAAGTAATTACAAAGAATTACATAAACAAGAAAATCTTACTACATTAGGTGAAGCATCTTCAATATTAAAAGTCCAGAGTTTCTCAAAGATTTGCATTGCCGTGCTTAATGTCAATTGTCCTTCGACGTTTTAGTTATGTTAAAATGTTCTTGCATACAGAATCACTTGACACGTAGATATGATCAATTTTCATTTTACATCGCGTTTTCCATATTTGCAGATTCACTAGACATATTATTAACCAGTATGAATCTTTAAGTTTATCATCAATGCTATATATTATTCCATAAAATACAGTTTCTGGTGAAATTGAAATATTAAAACCAATAGATTTAATCTGTTCCCATATTTTTTCAGATCGACTACATTCAATTAACAGATGCCTTTGGCATGCAGTACCTTTGTGTGATATCATCTGCCCCCTACTTCAGTCCAATTCCCCCACACCTTGTTTCTTCCCCCTGGTGTCTGATTACCCCCCCTTTTCCTGTGATGCGTAGTCATTTAAGGCAGTGACCACTTGGCCCTTTGTTTCCCTTAAGGCACAGGGCATAAATATTGAATTCTCTGTCATTTGTTGGTTTTTGTTTATCTGTACTTGGGTAACAGACTCACTAGTTCATTTACTGTACTAAGCAACCTATTTTAAAACAAAGACGTGCCTGCATTTATTTTTCTACTTACAAAAGCATGGCAGAATAAATTGAACTCTTAAAAATTCCACAGGCCCAAGCTCTGTTGATCTAACCTTCGTTCAAAGAGAAATTTAAAAAATGTTAAACTCCAGTCTGTAGACATATGCTACTTTGCAACAGTCAGTAGAAAGAATATATGAACAATATATGAACAGTTAATTGAAAGATACAGAGTGAGCTTCATAATGAATATATATACACTACATTTCCAAAAGAATGCGGACACCTCTTATAATTAGTAATTTTGGCTATTTCAGCCACACTCATTGCTAACAGGAACATAGAATCAAGCACACAGCCATGCAATCTCCATTGGCAAATACTGGCAGTAGAATGGGTCATACTGAAGAGCTCAGTGACATTCAACATGGAATTGTCATAGGATGCTACCTTTCCAACAAGTCAGTTCATCAGATTTATGCCCTGCTAGAGCTGTCCCAGTGAACTGTAAGTGCTTTTATTATGAAGAGGAAACGTATATATCAGAGCAACAACAGCTCAGCCACAAAGCGGTAGGCCACACAAGCTCACAGAACGGGACTGCCGAGTGCTGAAGCGTGTAGCACATAAAAATCTGTCCTCGACTGCAACACTCACTACCGAGTTCCAAACTGCCACTGGAAGTAACATAAGCGCAAGAACTGTTTTAGTCAAGAGCTTCATGAAATGGGTTTCCATGGCCGAGCAGCCACACACAAGCCTAAGATCACCATGCGCAATGCCGAGTGTAGGCTGGTGTAGTGTAAGGCACACTGGCATCTGGAGCAGTGGAAACGTGTTCTCTGGAGTGATGAATCACGCTTCACTGTCAGGCAGTCTGACGGATGAATCTGGGTTTGGCGGAATGCATAGTGCCAACTGTGAAGTTTGGTGGAGAAAAAATAATGCTCGGGGGCTGTTTTTCAAGGTTTGGGCCCTTAGATCCACAGAAGGGAAACCTCAATGCTACAGCATACAATCACATTCTAGAGAATTAAGCGCGTCCTACTTTGTGGCAGCAGTTTGGGGAAGGCCTTTTCCTGTTTCAGCATGACAGTGCCCGTGTGCACAAAGCAAGGTCCATAAAGAAATGGTTTGCCGAGTTTAGTCGAGAATAACTTGACTGGCCTGCACAGAGCCCTGATCTCTACCCCACCAAACATATTTGGGATGAACTGGAGTGGCGACTGTAAACTCAACATCAGTGCCCAACCTCCCTAATGCTCTTGTGGCTGAATGGAAGCAAATCCCTGCAGCCATGTTCCAAAATCTAGTGGAAAGCCTTCCCAGAAGAGTGGAGGCTGTTACAGCAGCAATGGGGGGTCCAACTCCATATTAATGGCCATGGTTTTGGAATGAGATCTTCAACAAGTACGTATAGGTGTGATGTTCACATACAAATGTCCACATACTTTTGGGAATGTAGTTTAAAAGTCCAAAGACATGCAGGTAGGCTAATTGGAGACTCTAAATTGCCCATAGGTATGACTGTGTGAGTGAATGGTGTGTGTGCCCTGTGATAGATTGGCGGCCTGTCCTGGGTGTATTCCCTCCTCTCGCCCAATGCATGCTGGGGTGGGCTTCAGCATCCCCCGTGAACCTGCCCAGGATAAGCGGGTAAGATCATGCATGGATGGATATATACATATACATACATATACATACAGTTCCGGTCCTGGATATTTATTGGTCAATACAGCGTTCCAGTTGTGTTATAATCGCGTGCTTCAGCACTGCAGTGACTGCATGGGCTGCATTTCCGCATCTGAACTTTTTATTGCAACATGGAACCAGTTTAAAAATGCCCCAGCCAATCACAGCGCCCTAGGGTGAGCGAGGCATATGTCATCTTGTGGTTTTCTATAGTGTGAGAAAAACATGTTTCAAGGATTCCCTTCGGCTCATTGATACTGAATTATAATTTGTATTCAATTATGTATTCACTCAGTGGTGTGAAATAGCCTGTGGAGACATTTGCTGCTAGCAGCAAAGACTCAGGAAAACCGAAAAGGTGTATTATTGACCAAACCAAAAGTAAAATTATTTACATTGTGTCCATTAATCCAAATGCAGGCAAAAAGGGATCTTGCCACATCCTGGCTAGCAGAATCCAACACAAATTTAGCACTGGTTGTATGACGGCAAGTCCTCACTGAAGTTTTTTTCCTTCACAAGAGATTCAACCCACCAGTCAATGCTGCATCAGCAAGTCTAAAGGAAGTAAGGGCACAAAGCTGGAGTAATGCTGAAATAACTGGCACTGACAATGTGAGATGGACACATTTTAATGTTAGGTGGGCTACATTTGAGAAAACCTGCAATAAAAAAATACAGTGCAACACACCAGGACTATAATATGGGCAGTTTTAACATTAGGCCTACTTTTAATATGGAAGCACAGTTAATTCAGCTGTCTGCAGATGATATCAAAACATAACGTTACTTCCAAAAGTTCCAATATCTTGCCGCTGGCTGTGTGCTGGGCAGAACATATACTGTCCAGGTCGAGTCATTGCTGGCACACGGTGGGTCCCATTGGCTATGCTAAGGGACTGCTTCGTCAATAGTCACCAGAGAAGCTGATAGGTGAACTCATGTATTTTCTGAGAATCTATACAAACCAGGCATATTAACATTACTTTGTAGACAATAATTTTGGAGTGCATGGAATGGCAAAACAGCTGACAATGATAACTCCTCTGGAAATGGTAAACAATGGAATTTTTTTTGTGCATATCCCAGGTTTATGAGATGATGAATGCTGACGGTTTGTAAATTGTATGTGCGATCCTTTTCATGTGATTAGCATAAGGAAATAGCCATTAACTAATACAGATAAGATATAGATTTGTGTTGAAACTGCTGTTTATGATCGAAAAGTAGCCCTATTTCACATAAAAGTGCCATCACAGTGTATCTATTATTTTATTTTAATTTTTTTACTCAAAAATCACCAGAATGCAGGAAACAAGGTCATTGAAAATCGTTCTGGAGGAGGAACCCCACCTCCCCCTTGTTTATTCACAAATATTCACCATTTCTCAGGTCCCAAGAATCAACCACCCAGTAATGTTCCCATCAAAAAATATCATTGTATTTTTTATTAATAAATGACCACATGTATTGAACATTGGTGCCTTTTTTTTGGCTAAAACGTTAATGATATTACTGCTGTTTTTTAAAAGGAATAAGGCATCACATCTTAAAGGGCGGCAGTGCAGTATAATGGCTATAATGGTCTTGTAACCTAAAGGTCACAGGTTAGATTCCCCAGTAGGACATTGCCGTTGTACCCTTGAGCAAGGTACTTAACCTCCATTGTTCCAGTATATATCCAGCTGTATAATTGGATACAGTGTAAAGGCTCGGACCTACTTTCTGCATTCCGTGTCCGCGCACAGCGGCGGACTTGTACCGGTCGCGCGGACGCGCACGTGGTTCCATTCAGGGTCTGCCTTTCAGCTTTCTCCTGGCCTTCACATATCTGTCTCGCAGATATTTCCACTTTTGACGGCAGGCATTTTCATCACTCCCAAGCATTTACGCGATTTCTCACCAGAAGTTCAACGCCATTTGGCTGTCTTTGTATTCTTTCAAAGACGATTTATATAAATGTGGGTAACGGCGGATCTCCTCGCACAACTCTCTTCAAAACAGGCATCCATTTTGTTATCTGGAGCATGTGCAGTTGGCGCGCTTGCTATGCGTACAGTCACAAATTTTGGGCTGCACGCGGACGTACGCATAGGGGTCGCTCGGACCCTCTGGACATGGGCGGATGACGACATTTACATCACGCGGGCCAAAGCGGACCCTCACGGACACGTGGATGCGGAAAGTATGAAGCTAGCTTAAGTCGCTCTGGATAAGAGCGTCTGTTAAATGCC
Source organism: Anguilla rostrata (assembly GCF_018555375.3). Classification (NCBI taxonomy): domain Eukaryota; kingdom Metazoa; phylum Chordata; class Actinopteri; order Anguilliformes; family Anguillidae; genus Anguilla; species Anguilla rostrata. The sequence continues at coordinate 72,864,962 of NC_057934.1, forward strand.
TGCAATGTAATGTAAAGGGGTTGCAGGCACTCCGCGTCACATCTTGCTTACAATCCCCTTTAGCTGTGACTGTATTCACAACATAGCATGGCCTCTCCTCTCTGATTGCTTAAATATATTTACATATGTTTATGCACACACACACACACTCAGACGATAAGCTCCCATGTTTATAATTGTATAATGGTGAAAGTATATGAATGCTGCTCTATTTGAATTATATAATTGAAAAAGCGTGTTAGACTCATGGTTCTACCCCAGCTGTGAATGCCTGGGCTGCATTACCCAGTCTGAACTCATTGCAACATGAAACCAGCATCAAAAGGCACCTGCCAATAGAGAAGCGTATGTACTCACATAGTTTTGTGTGGGATGCCCCCTCCTCCGCGGCATACTTACATTACATTACAGGCATTTTCCAGACGCTCTAATCCAGAGCGACTCACACAACTTTTTACATAGCATCCATTTATACAGGATATATACACGCACCGGCCACTTCATTAGGTGACAGGAGTGGCACCCGGTGTGGTCTTCTGCTGCTGTAGCCCATCTACTTCAAGGTTTGACGTGGTGTACGTTCAGAGATGCTTTTCTGCATACCTCGGTTGTAACAAGTGGTTATTTGAGTTACTGGTGCCTTTCTATCAGCTCAAACCAGTCTGGCCATTATCCTCTGACCTCTGACATCAACAAGGCATTCTGCCCAGAGAACTGCTGCTCACTGGATATTTTCTCGTTTTTGGACCATTCTCTGTAAACCCTAGAGATGGTTGTGCATGAAAATCCCAGTAGATCAGAAGTTTCTGAAATACTCAAACCAGCCCGTCTGGCACCAACAACCATGCCACGTTCAAAGTCACTTAAATCACCTTTCTTCCCCATTCTGATGCTTGGTTTGAACTTCAGCAGATCGTCTTGACCGTGGATACATGCCTAAATGCATTGAGTTTCTGCCATGTGATTGGCTGATTAGATATTTGCGTTAACGTGTGCAGTTTGCAGTTGAACAGGTGTACCTAATGAAGTGGCTGGTGAGTGCATACTGAAGCAGTACAGGTGAAGTACCTTTCTCAAGGGTACAACGACAGTGTCCTACCTGGAAATTCTGTAGCACTTTGGCAACTTAGATATTGCAAAATATACTAACATAATGCAAATAATCAATTTGAGAGTGTGTTGAGAAATCATAGACTACACATAGCCTCCACAACACTGATCTACACTGAAAGGATTATCTGAGAGCCAGTTTTTCGATTGCATGCGTTAGCCCACAGCATTCTTGCATCCCCTGATACTGGAGGTTGCTATCAAGAGAACAGCCCTCCAGAAACATACCGTGCAAGACTGAGCAAGCCATCTCTTTTATTGTGTGCATTATCGTCAAAAGAGAAATGAGGCAATGACAGATTTAGAGCTTTAAAAAATGACAACTGAAAAGTGACATGATGCAGTCCAGCCAGTTCCATGCACGCAAAGCAGGTGAAGAAAGGTTCTCTTTGTTCCATTCTGTAAATGCGTTTGCAAACTGCTAGTAGCAAAAAGGGGTATACGTTGGGATAACTAATTTATTGAAGGATTAACACCACTAAAGACATACCCATAACACTGTTATTAATTTGTATAAGTTTATCTAAGAAAATAATGAAGGAACACTCACAGGTACAGAGGTCTTTGTCTCTGTCTTGGTTTCCACGCTATTTTCCTGTTCTACAATTATGTACCAAGCTGAATACCAAGTGGATTGTTATAAACACTAAAGTATGAAGCACTCCAAACATATTTAACAAGTTTATTGTGCATTTGCTGTGAATATAATTCCAATGAGTCAATAAATAAAGTCAATAAATCGGAATATAGTTCTGACATAAGTACATGAGGTTTTACGCATGGGCCACCAAAACTGGGTGTTGTCAGAGAAAAACTCTGTGAAGGTAGCAGCTGTCCTATGTCTCATTCACAGTCTTGCGTAATCTCAAATCTATCCTCTGGTGATCCCTTTTTATGACAACCCATCCATTATAGGAGAATATGGAGCTGTTAGCTTGTCGCCTGAAGGCTGATTATTATCAAGCCAATGCTTCTGTGCTCTCCCTCTAGCTCTCTGTCCTCATTAAAACCTGAATAACCGTGGAGAACAAAGCAACACCTGCAGCTCTTTCCAATGCCTATTCTTTCTTCCACACATCCTATTCATCTGCTGGAGCGGTGGAACTGCCTTATTCATTTCTAAGTCTTGTGAATTCTCTCCCATTATTTTTCATCTTTTTATTTCCTCATTTGAATTTCATGTTGTTTACAGTACAAAGAACATGAAACCATTATGATCCTGCAACACTATATTTCCAAAACTATGTGGACACCCCTTATAATTCCTGGTTTCAACAATTACAGCCACACCCATTGCTAATAGGTGCATAACATCAAGCATACATCCAAGCAATCTCCATTGACAAACATTAGCAGTAGAATGAGTCATACTGAAGAGCTCATTGACTTCCAACGTGACACTGTCATAGGATGCCACCTTTCCAACAAGTCATTTTGCCAAATTTCTGCCCTGCTATCTTCCCCAGTCAACTGTAAGTGCTGTTATTGTGAGGTATGTGTATAGTGTGTGTATTTATATATGTATTAATGTATAGGAGCGACAACAGCTCAGCTGCAAAGCGATAGGCCTCTATCCTTGGTTGCAACACTCATTACAGTGAAATCTACCCCATAAAACATGTATTGGATGAATTGGAATGGTGACTGCGAGCCAGACCTTATTGTCCAATACTAGTGCCCAACCTCACTACTGGTCTTGTGGCTGAGTGGAAGTGAATCCCTACAGCCATGTTCCAGAATCTACTGGAAAGCCTTCCCAGAAGAGTGGAGGCTGTTATGGGATGACCAACTTCATATTAATGCCCATGGTTTTGAAATGCGATGTTCAACACATACATATGGGTGTGATGCTCAGGTGTCCACATACTTTTGAAAATGCAGTGTATACTGTTCCCTGGACCCCATTCCCTCAGCTCTTCTTTAGACCACCTCATACACCACACTCCTGTTTATCTCTCACATGATCGGTTCTTCACTGTCCACAGTCAGTGCCTGTAGCCTTCAACGAGGCCTGAGTCAGACTTTTGCTCAGGAAACAGACTCTGAACCCTTCTGCTGTCCATAATTATGGGCTGGTCTCCCTGCTCCTCTTTCTCTCCAAAACTTCTCATGTAGGGTCACACCAAGATTGTAAGATGAGACACTCCCATTCATTAGTGCAGTTGGTTGGGTGATGTACACTTTTTCTTAGATATTATTTGTAATGTTCAGTTGTGCATTCTTTATTTTAGGTATCTCCTTTTTAAAAAAAAAAAATGTTTCACAGTACTTGTTTGTGTACTGGCTCCTTACATTGGTATCTTTCGTCCTTTATATTTAACATCAAAAAATTGCATTTTGTAAAAATAAATGCAGTTTTTTGCCAATGCCAGTTACCAACAGAGGCCTTGACATACTGTTTAAGAAGCAAGCAAGATACAACTTGTGTGGATGCACTTTCAATATAAGCGTTTTATTACCTGTCAGTTACACTGGCTGTCCCCTATGGCTGAAATCTTGAAGTCTTGAGGCAGCCAAACAAAACACCTAATCACTTGAGACTTCAGATGACATGCCAACAATGTTTCAACCCCTTTTTATCGTTACAGTAAAACCGATTCATGTCTGAAGGTCAGATTCCTGGTTTGATTTCCAAATGTGAAACTTTTTTTGCTCCAGAAAGTAGGCAGTTAATGACCATACATAATTGCTGAGGCATGTAATGTTTGAGACTGATAGCCTTCTTAGTGGAGGAAATGAATGCTACAGATGTTTGTCTTACAGCAATGCATTTAATGGGTGTGGCTTTGAATTTCTTTGAATGAATTTTGAATGCACTGCCCAACGGCAGACCCTTTTGTAGTTTTTTAATTTTTTTATTTAACCTTTATTTACCCAGGGTAGGTTCGCTGAGCACGGATGCTCTTTTGCAGCAACGCCCTGCTTCACACTCATACACATTCACACCTGGGAGCCGCCCAGTACAACCACAATCCTATGTTGTTGGCCACTGAGCAGCTCCATTGGAGGGAGAGAACATTTTCATTTAGCCAGTTAAATCAGGGGATGATTAGGTGGCAAGTTTTTGTGAGAGCCAGATCTGGGTTTTTAGCCAGGACACCGGGGAACCCCCTATTCTTTGCGTTAAGTGTCATGGGATGTTCGATGACCACAGTGAGTCAGGACCATGGTTTAACGTCTCATCCAAAAGACGGCATCTCCTACAGCACAGTGCCCCTGTCACTGCACTGGGGCATTGGGGTTTATTTGACCAGAGGGAAGATTGCCCCCTGCTGGCCCACTAACACCACTTCCAGCAGCAACTCAGTGTTCCCTGGTGGTCTCCCATCCAAGTACTAACCAAGCCCACACTTGCTCTTGCTTAGCTTCAGCCAGTCAGCAGCAGCAGAGTGCGTGGTGGTATGCCTGCTGGCACACCCTTGTGGTAGGGTGTGTTTTAGTGAATCCCTCCCCTATCTGATGTAATCCTCCCATTCCTTCCTCTTCTCCCCTCCCTCCAACCAGCTCTATAAAAATCTTAAGCCGGGGCTTTCACCCCAGTCACTTCTCTCCACAGCCAGAGGTAGAGCAGTCAGACGCCATCCAAGCAGCTGTCACCATGTCTTACGGCCAGAGCATGATGATGTCAGGTGGGTCCCAGCGGAGCTCCTTCGGAGGAGGAGGTGGAGGCAGTATGTACGGCAGGAGCGCCGGCAGTATGTACGGTGGCTCTGGCGGCAGTGGCGTGCGCATCTCCAGCGCCTCCAACACCTTCTCTGCCGGCGGCGGCGGCGGCGGCGGTGGCGGTTTTAGCTTCGGTGGCGGTTCAGGGGGCGGATTCAACCTGGCCGATGCTGGAGAGATGCAGATCTCGACCAACGAGAAGGCCACCATGCAGAACCTGAACGACCGTCTGGCCACCTACCTGGAGAAAGTGCGCTCCCTCGAGAAGGCCAACACTGAACTGGAGCTGAAGATCCGCCAGTTCCTGGAGAGCAAGACCTCTCCGTCTGCACGTGACTACAGCGCATACGAGGCCACCATCAAGGATCTGCAGGGAAAGGTAAATCAACTTTGCAATTTAGCTTTCCTTAACCTATGTAAAAAGAGAACTTTAAGTGCTTAAACATAGGTTCGACAACTGTACCTTTCACCATGTAACCAGTTGATTTGTACCAGGTTCCATAAATTGCTGTTCACATGTCCAAGTTACTGTTTATTCCCACAAGGTGTGGCTGTGATGATTTACACACTAATCCAGTTTTGGAAGTCATCTTATACATATTTTATGATTAATAGTGGATCACTCATGTCATTTAAGATTATCATTTCCTCTGTCCACATTGGCATGAGGTCTTAATGAGATGTTTTTCCACAGTAAAAGCAAATTCTCTGTTTTCAGAGCTTTGATGCGTATGACATGCAGGACAAGCCCGACTGCGTCCCTTATCCTATAACCCATCTACACATGCCAGATCAAATATTAACTAGTTGTAATCAGTGCTCTGAACAATTTCATGTTGGCTTTCTAGTACATGAATGCCCATGAGGAAGGTCCCTGCTTGAGATTCATGCGCTTAACTCAAATTTCCATGGCAGTTGAACGCTTGTGTCCCTGTATTTATATAGGTTTAACTGACTTGAGTGGGAAAATGATAGATTCTTGCCTGGGGTGGAGTCTATATGAAAATAGGGTGTGTCATTCAATACCAAGTTATATGAATCCTGGGTTGAGTCCTGCCCGGTTTTGTCTATGCATCCTTTGGTTGCATGAAAAAAAGGTGGAATTACAGCTCGATGTTTGTTTTCTTAGTGAATATTAATGGTTTCACATGGAATACTGACAAAATTGATTCAGCTATTGTCATTTTGTAGCAACTCCGTATTTACATGTCATCATGTTTGGTATTGCTAATGAATTATAAATACTATATAATTCGATAATTAGCATTTTATTAAATCACCTTGTTCCCGATGCATGCTGAGGCCCCATCACAACACCCCACCCCACCCCACCCCCATCCCCCCATCCCCCACCCCCCGCAACCCTGACCAACCAGGATAAGCGGGTATATATAATGGGCGGATAGATGGATGTATCCATGAACATAATAGCAGGGACGCAAAGTTTAAGCATAAGTAAACACTTCAATTTAATTTGCTCAATGAACAAATATGAGAAATGTTTGCAGTACCATTCTCTTAGTTCAAGTCACATGAACTATTTTACTAAGCAAACACTTTCAGACCTTGCAAATTAATTATGAGCCACATAACTTTGAGCTGGAAACTCAAGTGAAGGCGGCTTATTTTGTTTTAATTTCTGAGTCCGAAAGATCTAAATGAAAATGGGCTTGTAAGAAGAATATCTAAATGTTTGCCTGGGCCTCTGGTTTCTTACGAACAGCACTTTCATTTAGGGGTTTGGGTGGGTGAGACGCACAAAGAAAGCAACCTTAAATGAATAAACTGCTGACTGTTTTATAATTAAAGTCACACGTGCCTTGTAGCGCTGAGTAATGGGGTTTATATAATGGCAATAGAATGACTGCTCTGGGCGTATTCCATCTGTGGGTCAGGACTAGCTATGCAGAATCTCGTGGCTGCATATTTCATGTGAGAATGTGCACATATCAAGTTTGTGTAAGACCTGCACAGCAGGGATTGTGTGAAATGCACTTAAATTGCTCAAGTCAGGATCTGGCTCAATGTGAACTGGGAGCATGTCTGGAAGTAAGAACTGGGAGTGAGTCACTATATGGCCCATTTTTATAAACTAGATACACAAGACAAATCTGTCACAAACTGCGACATGCTTACGGTCCCCTCAGACCTCAGATAACCTCATGATAGTGGCTGTTGCTCAGGCATCGTCTGCTTTATCATCCATTCCTATTCTCTGCACCTCAATATCTGACACTGTGTTTTACACAAGAGGCCCTCAGGGGTGTTACAAAGCCAAAAATGGGGTCGGTGTGTACAGCTTAGGCCAGTCCCTGAAAGGTGTCAACTTGACCACAACAAAGGTTCGATTTTTGCAACAAAGTTGATTCATAATATTTACAACAGAATTGTGTCGCCTTCATATAAAGTTTAGTTCATGTGGAAACCTCACTGCAATCCTTTTTGCTGCAAGCCTAAATAAATAATTACAGAATCCTCACACATTTGTTATGAATAGCTAACTGAAGGGGTTTAGTGCCTGAACATTGCAACCTTTTTCAGATCCTGGATGCCACCCGTCTCAATGGCAGTATCTATCTCAGCGTTGACAACGCAAAGCTGGCTGCTGATGACTTCAGAGTCAAGTGAGTCTCAAAACAAAAGTAATGTGAAGGGAAATTTATTTATGTGGACTGTTATAGAGAGTTAAAAACAATTATCAAGCAGAATGCATTAAAACACAGAAAAATAAACCTTAGCCATAGTTTCAAAAGGCCTGTCTGTGTATTTAAAAAAGAAATGTTAACAATTCAGTCTAAAATAATTCATAACAACCCTTCTTTGCTGTAGATATGAGAACGAGCTGTCCATGCGGCAGTCAGTGGAGGCTGATATTGCAGGATTGAAGAGGGTCCTGGACGAGTTGACAATGGCAAGATCTGACCTGGAGATGCAGATTGAAGGTCTGAAGGAGGAGCTAGTCTTCCTCAAGAAGAATCATGAGGAGGTGGGCATGTCAGGCACTGTCCCTTCTTCTGCAACAGGGATCAGGATTTTACATCTTGGATGTCAAATAAGGAGCTTAAAAATGGGGGCTTATCTATGTTATAGTTAAGAAAAGAAGAGAATCTTCATTGACACATTGACTGAATTAGTCAATAGTCTTGTACCCTAGAACATAACATAATATCCTTGATTACCTTACCATCACATTGCTTGTAAGAAATACTTGTAAGAATACTACTCTGTTGAACACATAAGGGTCAGTGTGCTAACCATTGAATTTGGGTTCTTTTGCTCAGGAACTTCTGTCCATGAGACAACAGATGAGTGGCCAGGTCCATGTAGAAGTGGACGCAGCACCGCAAGAAGATCTGAACAAAGTCCTGGAAGGTCTCCGCGATCAGTACGAGGGTATGGCTGACAAGAGCAGGAAGGAATGGGAGAACTGGTTTCAAGCCAAGGTAATATGTCGGGGGGTAAAAACAAATCTGATTGTCATCTATATTCCAGTTCATATTGTGTTCCCTTTGTTCCAGCTGACAATTTTCGTCATTCATTTTGTTTTTCAATTTTTTGTCATTTTTCACAGGCAGAACCACTAAAGCAGGAAGTGCAGGCCAACATAGAGACTGTGCAGACGACCAAAACTGAACTCACGGAGCTCAAGCGCACACTGCAGGGGCTTGAAATAGAGCTGCAGTCTCAACTAAGCATGGTAGGCTAGGACATCATGAAGCCCTGCTAAAGCAACTTTGCTATTAACCAGTTGAGTCTCTTGGCTCTCTTCTAATATAAACCCTCTCACTTCCCCACTCGCCTACGTTTCTCTCTGCATCCAACAGAAATCGTCCCTGGAAGCCACATTAAGGGACACAGAGAATCGCTACTCCGTGCAGCTGAACACCCTCCAGATACAGGTCACCAACATGGAGGAACAGCTGATGCAGCTCCGTGCCGACATGGAGCGTCAAAGTCAGGAGTACCAGGCGTTGCTGGACATCAAGACCCGTCTAGAGATGGAGATAGCAGAGTACAGAAGACTGCTGGATGGAGATTGGGATGGGTGAGTCTATTTGAACCAAGCATACTGTTTTGGGCAGCTGGGTAGCTCATTCAGTTAAGGCATCTCACTGTAGTACAGGGATAAGCCTCATGATATCAGTCTGAATTCAGACCAGGCCACTGTGGACTGTGGCCGGTAGCTCCATAGGGTGACATACAATTGGTGGTTGCATTGGCCAGGGTATGAGTGGGTTCAATCCTTTAGGGTCCAAGTTTCATTGCTACCTAGCAACCCCGCTAATCGATCGGGTGCCTATATACTGCACGTTAACACTGCATATGAAAGGTCTTCCTCCAACTCCACTCTATGCGAGTTTAGCTGTAGTCTGCAGCATGAAAAGAAGCAGCTAGTGACACCTCGTGTTTTGGAGGAGTCTGGTTGAACAGTTGTCTATACTTTGCAGTGTGGTTTAAACCTTAACACGGCTACAGCTGGAGGCCGTTGAGCATTTCAGATTGGGGTGGGAATTGGACACGCTCAGGCCCAAGTTGGGCACCATACGTATTTTTTTAAAATACGGTTTTGCTGTAAAGAGAAAAGTCATTCTATTAGGTCATATAGTCTCCTCAATATACCATCACTTCTGAATCTGGTACAACATCAGGTTTTTGAACTAGAACAGGGGGGAATAGGGTGTGTCGGCCAAGTATAAAGTCAGATAATACTTTTAGAATTGGGTTTGGTCATAGAATTAAAATGATTATTTGTGATGACATTCATTTAAATTCAAGCTCCACACTGTGTCAAAGGGTGGGTAAATTGTTGTTTATTTTTACTTATTAATGATGATAGTTCATGATTATGACTTCACTAATAAAAAATACATTTATTTTCCACAGCGGCTCTGGCTCTGGCTCTGGCTCTGGCTCTGGCTCTGGCTCTGGCTTGGTCTCTGGCTCGGGCTCTGGCTCCGCCTCCTCCTCCTCCACCACCACCACACGTAAGGTGGTGACAATTGTGGAAGAGTTGGTGGATGGCAAGGTGGTTAGTTCCTCTCAAAGCGCTGTGTCCTCTGAATCCAAAGCATAAATAACACTGAATGCGCCCGCCTCCAGAACACCCTCTGCACCTCATGAAAATGACTAGCTATAATCTGGCGGTTGCTGCAATAAAAATCTCACAGATGTTGAAACTAAATCCTGAGTGAGTGTCATTCTGGTGCCATTTTTATTCAAGTTACCACCCACTTACTCTCCTTGTATATCTTTTTTTTTTTTTTGTTGTACTGGCATTTATTAAACAAGACACAATCAGTAGTTCTCAAGAAACCAAGTGGTAAAAGCTCATTGAGTCCTCATAGTTCTCACCGGCAGTGGCTCCGTCTCTGCCAATGTTAAAAGTAGTTTTGAGGGGTCTGTTTTCTCAGCTGCATGTGGCTCAAATGGGCTGAACATTTCTATGCCTCATCTATGTAGCACACATGTTTTTCTCCCTGAAGTTTGCCAAAACTCAATTGGCTAGTTTCATAGTTACAAGTTGGCAAATAAATATACTGGAGCAATTAAGAAAATGTATACGCTTATAGCTGTAGACTTATGTATTTGGTTTAGTTAAAAAAAATATACTGTATATGACCAAGAGTATCTGGACACCCTTGGTCTGGGGCTGTTTTTCGTGGTTTGGGCTAGGCCCCTTAGTTCCGATGAAGGCAAATCTTAATGCAGTGACATTCTAGACAATTCTGTGCTTCCAACTTTGCAGCAACAGTTTGGGGAAGGCCCTTTCCTGTTTCAGTATTTTTGGCCATATTAGTGGCAATATATTGTGAAGGAGAATACAGATGGGGGCTACAGTACTTCTTGCTGTATCTACAGTATACTTCCCTCCTAAAGGTATTTAGCTATATGAACACAGACAAAGCCTTCAAAGTAGAAAGATAAAAGCAACTTTTAGATGTTACAAAATCTGCTGGAAGGCCTTCCCAGAAGAGTGGAGGCTGTTACAGCAGCAAAGGAGGCCTGTTTGACATAATTAAATCTGTCATTTCTGTCTCTGCACACTATTTTACAATGCCAATATTTTAGCGACAATGATTCCTTATTTTGTAACACGTGGGGGATCCTCACCTTCTATGCATTTTAGAAATCCAGAAAACATGAATCACGGTGGTGTTGGTGTCCTTATCATGAAAGGGTTCCAGCGAACAAAATCCATAGTAGTTATGAGTATCAAAAAGTGCCAACTCTGAAAAACATTCTGTTGATGTTTCTCTGAGTTAGCACTTTTTGGAATTCATAACTACTATGGAGTTGTTGAAAACAATGGTTTTGCTATTGCATACACACCAACAGTAGTGTGCACATAAGAAATGTTACTATCTCTGGTTTATATATACTCTCTGTGACAAGGTGAGCCCACCTACAATGTTCTCTGACCAATACTGGGCAAGAAGTATAACCAACAGGACCTGCTGGGCTTAAGCAACTAGTTGAATTGGAGGGCAGAACTTCTTCCGAGCACACAGCCAGCCATTGGCAACCTATTACAGTGACAATTGAGAAACTGAAAAGCATTCTAGCCAATGACTTTACATTTCTAATGCTGGACAGGTTGTTAGCCTTGAATAAAAGGAGGCACATTTTTTCTCTTGTATAAACAAATCATAACTTTTTCAGTATGCATGCTTACACACAGGCAAAAATGTTATTGAACCTTTTGAAAAAGGGTTGTTGTTTTACAGCAAAAATATATTTTAAGTCTAACAGAAGACTCTGTGTTTGGAAGCCTTGGACAAAATCACTTATCTGAGCGAATATTTCAGAGGACAGTGAAAACAACTCCACAGCAGAGAGCATGTTCAGTGACAACTTGATTTTATTTTATATCGGTGAGCAACTCAATACATTCTCAAAAATGTTTTATTATTTTTCAGTACACTTAAAAAATAAGGAGTAGGCCTGATTTTCAGTAATAAGTGTGAAGTTGTGGCTTTGTTTGACATGTTTATGGGGGTGGGGTCTAACTTAAATCAATGGATTGCCCCTCTGTGGGTCTTGGAACATTCATTGTATGAACTGAGTCCCCTTCTGCAGACTAAAGAATGCAGATTGTTTATAGTTTCTACCTCATACTTTTTCCTCTGAATCTACTGGGTTGAACATGTGGTAGCAAAACCCTGGAAAAAGTTCCTAGGACAAATTGTATATTGTAAACAAAAGGTTCTAATTCTCTGTAAACAAAAGGTTCTAATTCTCTGTTTCACTTCAGATGAGTACATTTACCTTTGCAATCTCAGGAGAGTTTGCCGTTGCTGTGACATATTGACATGCTTTATTTAATAACTAAATGATATTTTGGAAATAAATTAGTCAAGGGACTGTGTTTTTAATCAATTGTCACCTTTGAGCAATATGACCACTGGGGTAAGCTTTATGGCAGATAAAATGGGCTACTGCCAATCCAACCAGCAAGTGTTGCTGTATGGAAATGTAGCATAAAAGGCTATTAGCTGCAATACTTGAGAGGGTATCTTTTGACTTCTTGTAATCTTTTTACAAGAACATTATTGACATTCATTGGTACTTGTTGACATGTTCAGCATCAATATCATCTAATATGTAAATTATTTATTGTTTTTCTGGGCATATGAATCCTGAGTATCAAATACCAATCAAAATGTTAGTCAAGCCTCTCCATCAAAGCTGTAGTATTATTCTTAATTTACTGAGAGAGCCATTTTGTTGATCTTAGTTGCTGCTCACACACACAACTTCATGTGCATTCACACCACAGCCCCATAGGAAGGGGGCCCTTTGAATGATGTTGAGAGGTGATGTCCAGTTAGTAGAGTGGTTTTAGATATGACATACATCTTGGATTTTTTTGTTCTTGCCAGTGAGAAGAATGTGAAAAATAGAAAATTTCAACCATTATCTGAAGCACATTTTGATTGCAGATGGAATATTAGTATATGAGCACAAATATTGATGTTTTTTGCCTTCAAAAATGACATGCCATCATAATAATATAATAATAATAAACTTTATTTGTATAGCACTTTTCATACATGAAATGCAGCCAAAGTGCTTCACGTTGTAGCAGATCGATGCATAGATCGATGCATAAATGCATAGACAGAGGCATTTAAGGTACATGAAAAGAGAATGCATAAAAAATTTGAAATAAAAGATCAATTAAGATGGTAAAAGTGCATAGACAAAAAAAAAATCATCACATTCTAAAGGGGGAAATGTTTAGAAAATCATACCTGGTCCAGCCATGAGGGGCAGACTGTTACCGCAGCTCTCGAGACTCAACCTTAGATCTCAACGTGGGGATAGTTTAAAACGTAAAATGCACTTTTATTTTGAAACCCGTTTAAAAAACTGTACTGGAAGTTCCAATCTTATTGTGGCGAGCTTCCGTAGATTCAGTCAACACTGTTGAAGAAAATGATATGCCTTTTGGTCCACACAGCGTTAACGCGTGTAGGGTTCATTCGCCGCCGAGAAATACATTACATGAAGCAAAACTGATTTGAATTAACTGAGTAATCATCAAAGGGGTAAGTTTTTAATTCCATAGTCTTGATGTTTTCAATTCAGTTAGTTTTGTTTTTGCCAGCAAGCTTCAAATCGTGTTGATTTCCATTATATTTGCACAAGATACGTTTGCTAATTTGGAAATAGCTGCTAAAACGCACGTGATCGTATAATTCATTTTGTAGTTTAAAAACTTAGCATTGGACCAATGGTACTTCACAAAGATATCCTTGAATTTAATAACACAGTAACGTGGCAGTGGCGCCTACCGGTAGGATCCTTACAGTTGCTCGAAAAATCAATCCCTCGGACGTGTGGAATCCTATGAATGTTGTTAATTGGATTGAAATATCTGTATTGTTCTTGGGTATATTGTGCAATACAACTGGTAGTCAGTTACGTTTGAACGAAGTAGCCACATTCTGTGCTTCCCGGCCATTGCTTTTAAAAGAAACAATGCCATGGAATTGTTATTTGGTGAAAACACTGGTTAACATGTATATTAAGCAGTGGGCTATGGTAAAACAAGCAGAGATTGGGGTTAATAAATACCAATTTAGCATGTTCGCATTGTTAAATGATAGACCAGCTGTCCGATCCCACATTGTTTGAATTGCCATAACTCTTGCCGCCAAATGGAAAAATAGGAAGTGACGCCATTTAGTTATAAACCAGCTAACTGCACCTGCCATGGTGGTGCCGAATTGCAGTCTTGTACACCATTTCCGTCTTGTGTTTCCCGGTATTGTTCTGCAGTTTGGCCTGCTGTCTTGGAAAAAAATTAGCCCCATTTCAATACAGGAAAACCTCTGGAATCGCGTAAAAAAATTTTTTTGATGCTGGTCATTTTGTCTGTAAATTGAACTTTTTGTTTACATGGCAAGTTTGCCAAGGCAAACCATTTCAAGCAATAGAACACTGAATGTGCATATTGTCCTATACATAGCAGTCTGTTTTGCTTCATTTGGTGGTGCATAAACCTTTAATAATTCTCCAATACGTTATGCCATTCATCTTCTTGAGTCACATTGTATAAGTCAGACCCATGGGGTTTGTTAGTGGAAAAGTTATTTATTTATTTTGGGTGTCTTTCATATTGATGGTGTCAACTGAATAGAATTAAAGGATGACTCCAAAACCCAAGACAGGTACAAGAATGGATGAGGGAAATTGTCCAGGGCCAGCCATGTCTTCAGGCCTCTGTACAAGGTCTTGTTATTTGCTGATTTCCTCTATTTTATGTAGCAGGAGTTCATTTTCTCACAGAAAAACAAAGCTGGAACAAACGCAAATGCAGTCCTGCAGATGCCTGACTGACCACAGGGGGGCGTATTATGAGGTGGGGAAAACTTCCTTTCCCCCTGAGTGATTCCAAGTCTCAGTTACATTTTAAAAAATGCAGTTTTTAACTTCAACTGCCAGTTCGTGTGCTCCATTTAGGATTTTTTGTAGCTGAGTGGAAGAATGCCCTTTCTGAAGTACATCACCACAAGATCAAGATCAAGATCACTCACTGAGCAGCACAGGGTCAGGCAGAAAGAAGAGGAACTCAGTGGACTGGAGTTTGTCCACATGGCAGAGACAGAGACAGGGTGTGCTGCACCAGGACTCAACACACTGGAGACAGAGTGTGTTACAGCACACAGCGGGGTCAGTGATGTACACCACACACACAAATCACTGATTAAAACAGAAACTCATCTGGGCTCCACTCATGCTGGGCATCTTAAGATGGAGAACCTTGCCAGTACAGAGCTGGGATATGTAACCCATCTGCATCCTGACCAAATCAAAGCAGAGACTGCCGATGGAGGATACCTTAAGGCAGAACACATCAGTGATTTGCAGGATTTTAATTGTGTGAAAATTGAATTCGATAGGATTAAGTGTGAATCCAGTGAAAGTTTAGTGAGTAATCTCATAAATACTGTGATGAATGGAGCTGGTGTTGATCACAAAGACCAGGCTGAATCAGGGCAATGTGCAGGAGAGCCAAATCCACACTGTAAAAAAGAAGAAATTCATCATTTGCAAACCCCATGTAGGGACTTAAATCATCACTGTGACAAAAACAATGAAAATAATCAAACCAGAATTGTACAGAAAGATACTAACGGTGGAAAAAAACATATACATTGTCAGAAAGTGGAACCCAAGTTAATTAATTCCTTTATAAACAGAATTCCACGAAAAAAAGGTGAAATTCATACATGTAAAAATGCATGCAAGAAGCATATTAATTTAAATATACACCTGAGACATAATATAGGTGACAAGCCGTACAAGTGTACACAGTGTGAGAAGTGTTTTCTTACAAATTCAGATTTTATTAAACACCGGAGAGTTCATACAGGTGAAAAGCCCTTCAGATGTTCTCAGTGTGGGAAGTGCTTTTCCAAAATATACAATCTAAACATCCATCTGAGAATTCATACGGGTGAAAGGCCCTATAAATGTATTCAGTGTGAGAAGAGTTTTTATATAAAATCTGATTTAAATGTTCACTTGAGAACTCATTCAGGCGAAAAGCCATACACATGTATTCAGTGTGGGAAGTGTTTTTCTCGAAGTTCTCATTTGTGTAGCCACCTGAGAATTCATACAGGTGAAAAACCCTACAAATGTTCTCAGTGCGAGAAGTCCTATTCCACAATATATAATTTAAAAATCCATCTGAGAATTCACACAGGTGAAAAGCCCTACAAGTGTACGCAGTGCGAGAAGTGTTTTAGAACAAAATCGGTATTAATTAAACACCTGAGAATTCATACAGGAGAAAAACCATACAAGTGTACACAGTGTGGGAAGTGTTTTTCTAGAAATTCAGTTTTATTTCAACACCAGAGAATCCATACAGGTGAAAAGCCGTACACATGTGTTCAGTGTGGGAAGTGTTTTTTTCAGCGTTACCATTTATGTAGGCACCTGAGAATTCATGCAAGGGAAAAGCTGTAGAAGTGTACAGTGTGAGATGTGTTTTTCTACAAATTTGGCTTCTATTAACACATCAGATAATTCATACAGGTGAAAAGCTCTGCAAATATATTCACTGAGGAAAGTGCTTTTCCTTGTGTGTAATTTCATTAGCCCCTGAGAATTGATCTAGTTGAGCTTTCATCCAATTGTTCACATGTACACTTATTCATGTGTGTTTTAAACCTTTCTCTTAATGTTATGAACCATTATCATTTTCAGCCACACACACACACACACACACACACACAATCACCAGCAGTAAAATTTTAACAATCTTTCCTACTCGCTAGATAGACTTCTTCCACAGAGGCTTTTCATCAAAGCCACCACTGTTAGGTAACAACTCCAATTAAAAAAATTTAAAAAATTTTCAATTAAAAAAATGTATTGTGCTCATTTTCTAGCGAATTTTCAGGTTGAAGTTTGCACGTATAATGTATTCTTTTTTAAAATCTGCAGTGTTGTAGTGAATGTTTCCTGTTTCCTGTATAGTAGCGCAGTGTAGTTCCCCTGTGGTATTCCTTGCTGATTGTACTTTGGACAAGAAATTGGAAAAGTGACAAACTGGGATCCTATTTTATTTTTTAAATGTGTCATTTTCCTTAGAGTCATTAAGGTGATATTTTTTGATGATAAAGTTGACACCAGTGTGATTTGTGCAAACAATGTGAAAACTGTTTGGATATGCTGTCAAAAGAAACATGGTAATGTGTATTGCAAAGTTGTTTCCTGAAAATGAACTTGACATTATTGACTTTCCGTTCTTTTACTGCAAATGCAGAGGCTGTAATGTGTATGCCAGCTAAAGCTCACCATTAGACTTCAGATAGTGTAAAATTATTTCATATACAACACTGAAAAATAATGAGTGAAACAAACATCCTCAACTGCTTTATCTAACAAAACATACTATGTGCTCATGCAAGGTCTTTATTCCATGTAAATGTTTCTTTTCTCTTTTACTGCCCTGTTTGTAAATGCAGTTTCATTAACGTTGCACATAACTCATAATACTAATTGTGCAAGAAATTGACTCGAGTGTGAGCTGTTGTAATTATTTTAAACATTTTCAATTTGTCTGAATGTAAAGTTTTTTTATCTTTAAAGAACTTAATATGCATCTCAATTAAAATTTGAATTTGTAACAAATATGTAAATGATGGTGTCCATGTGGTAGCTAAAGCAAATGGGCCAAATGTGAAACAAATACTGGTGAAAGTAGGGGTGTAAACCTCATGGTACAATTTTGGTAAAGCGGTCGAGTCATGCAAATGACACCGGAAACAGATTGCCACAGGTTTTGAAGGTCCATTGTTTTTGTCATTACAGAGGAAAAGAGGATACATTTTTTGAGTATTGGGAACTGGGGTGTCCCCCAGTGCTCAAAAAATCTATCCTCCTCTCCTCCACTACCACCTTGTCTCCTCCAGAGAGATGTTGCTCAATAGTGCCAGTGCGGTTGGCACCAGTATGTTTCAGCCACCCGTTTCAATGTAAGTCAGCGGTAACAATACAGTCAAAATACATAAGTCAATTTTTTTCCACAAGAAACTGTAGTTGCAATAGGTGTTTTTTCTTTGTCTAATGTCTCCACGTGCCAATTTGGGCCAAAAGTATTTTGCGGACGAATCAGGGACAGTTTGCGTCACTGTGCTGAGTCAATCTCAAACACACTGTGGACGACCGGACTTTCTGTCCTTAAAGTGCATTCCTAGCTCCAGATTGTACACCATGACGGCGCCCACGAACTGCGCTTATCGGGCCTATTTAGCCCATGGAGAGTCGATGGGTGACGTCACACTGACTACATATTTTTCTACGATTTGGACGCACCCAAAACAATGATTTATACACGCCCAAAGTACCTATCAACGCCTAATCTTAGGACATCACTCCACACCAATAGGTTACATTACATTATTACATTATTAGGTGGCGGTAATAAACCAAAAGCTTGCTGCAACCGCCAGTAAACACTAATGCTGAAGCCACGCTATACGCGGCGACTGCCGCCTGTCGCCGCGTCCCCACAATCGGCTGTTTGTGGGCGTGTCACCAATATTTGGAAAACGCTGCTCTTTAGTTTCACCTGTTAATTTAGATAAACACACCGGAAGTTTACATACGCGTTTACAGTGGCTGAAAAAACTCCCACCAAATTGGAGAAAACCCCGACAATAGATATAAGTTTTGCCATGCTTTAAATAAAAAGTAATGAATTTACCTCCGAAAGTAAATATATGTACAATATTGAT
This sequence comes from Anguilla rostrata, assembly GCF_018555375.3. Lineage (NCBI taxonomy): Eukaryota > Metazoa > Chordata > Actinopteri > Anguilliformes > Anguillidae > Anguilla > Anguilla rostrata. The sequence goes on from NC_057934.1 coordinate 72,883,492, forward strand.
GCATTTATAATATTTTAAGGATGAGAATGAAAGTGTTCGGATTATTAACTCTTGAATTTTAACAGTATTTTACAGGTAGATATGGTATACAGTTTACTAGCTGGCCGCTATCAGAAACGCTGTGCAGCCAGTTAAGAGTGCCTTAATTTTGCCTACAGTAATATATTATCAGTTATACTATTTGGCATCTAACCTCCTTAGCTAGGTAGTCAAATTTCCTATTATGAAACAAATTGTTCTGATCCTGGATTCTGACTAGTCAATACAGCATTCCAGCTGTGTTATAATCAATGAATATAATAACAGCTATGGCACGACCCACCCACTCACCTTATTGTGAGAATGGACCATTGACAGTAGCTAATGTTACTGGCTCGACAAGTTTTAATATTAGGTGGGCTACATTTGAGAGAAGCTGCTATTAAAATAAATAAATAAATAAAATACAGTGCAACACACCAGGATTATAATATGCAAAGTTTTAATATTAGGCCTACTTTTTCATTAAGGCTAAATCCCTTCACCTGTTTTCCTCCAGAAGTCTGCACACCTGCACACGTGCATTCACTGTGGGAAGTGCTTTTCTCAAAGAGCTCATTTATGTGGCCACATGAAAATTCATGCAGGCGAAAAGCCTTCCGTACACGTTTAGTTTTTCATTTAGAAAATGAATAAATAACTATTTTAAATGACTGCCGAAAAGTTTGTACAGGTGGGAGATTCTTGTGGGAAGTATTTTATGAAAGCCTACTTTGTGATCTGGGCTATTTTGTGTAGGAAGTGTTTCTGGTGTTCATCCAATGTAAAATAACACCTGAAAATTTATTCAAAAACCCCTTCTTATCTTTTCATTAAAACTCCAGACGATTCTTACAAATGAAAAGGCATTAACATGTACTCAGTGGAAGGTTTGTCAGTCTTGCATCATTTAAATCTGTTATATTTTTGCCAGAAATGCTTGAAAGGCTGTATAATGTTACCCCATTGGACAAATCGTAAATGTGAGAAGTCATGAGCTCAGTGGTTCTTTTTGTTCATTTCAACACCAGAAAATTCCATCAGAAACTAGTTGTGAGTAACCCATATGGAAAGTGTGCTTACTATGTGAAATGCACTTTAATTGTAAATTGTAGACTTCAGACAGTATGTTTTTTTCAGAGATAGCAGTTGAGGGCCATTGTTTCACAGTTTTATTTACTGTTGTATATGAAATGTTTATTAAATAATTTTGCACTGACTGTACACTTACCAAGGCCTTTATGACGTGTTCATTTCTGGGTTCTCCTTTCTAGCCCTGTGTGTAAAGGTAGTTTAATTAATATTGCTCATAATGCATAACACTAATTGTGCAAGAAGAAATTTCTAAGACTCTAAGACTCAGTATTGGTTCAGATAAAACAACTCCTACTAATGCACTACTGGTGGAAGCTGATGAATTACCATTATATTTAAGACGTTCAAAGTTGTCTTTGGCATGTTGGGTTAAGTTAAAGGGATCTGGAGAGGAACAACATACAACAAATGTGCTGTGTGATTGTTGGGAATATTCACAATTTAAAGGTAAAGGATTTGGTTGGAATATTAATACAACAGCAAAAGAATATGGTTTAAGTAGGTTAGAATATGGGCCAAATACTGTGTGGGATAATGTTCCTCCATGGATATTACCAATGCCCAATGTGGACTTACAACTCGTGGAGCAGAAGAGAGAATGAATTGAAAGGGATGTGGATAACATTGGATATTTGGTTCAAGATTATGTGAAGATGAATTATTATAACTATATGTCAGTATTTACTGATTGATCTAATGATCCAGGGAGCAGACATGTAGGAACAGGAGTGTACATACCTGAGTTTGATGTAGCCATATGCAAAATAATTAATGATATATTATCTGTATTTACAGCAGAAATAGTTGCTATAATCTTAGGATTACAATGGGTAGAAGAGATCAGGCCTGAGAGAGTTGTCATTTGTTCAGACTCTACTGCAGCACTTAATAGTTTGAATTCAAAAGAAACAATAAGAGATGATTTATTGATGGAAATATTTACGATAATGCTGAGAATACAAAGAGTTGGAATTAATGTACAATTTTGTTGGGTTCCTGCTCATGTTGGTGCGGAGGGAAATGAGAAAGCAGATGAAATTGCAAAGAGAGAGTTGAAATTAAATGACAATGAAATAATGAAAGTTCCCTTTGGAAAAGGTGAGGCCCAATCGTTAAAAAGAAAGACAGTGAGTGATTTGTGGCAGAAGAAGTGGGACATAGATATCAAAGGGAGACACTATTACAGTATACAGCAATCCATTAAGGTGAAGGTTTTCAAAGGGAAGTGCAGAAGAGAGGAAGTAGTTTTTTCATGGTTAAGATTTGGACATGCTGGATTAAATTCAAATCTTTATTTAATGGCAAAGTGTATTTCAAATAAATGTGATATTTGTAATGTTCCCGAAATTATCGCGCATGTCATAATGAGGTGTAAATATAATGGTAAATATAATTCAGAGAGGAACACTTTACGTAATAAGATATATGAGCTAGGACGGGGATGGAGTTTGGATTGGATTTTAGGGATGGGATAGAAAATGTGGGAGTGCTGCAAGGCTCTCTTTATTTTCATTACTGATACAGGATTAGATAGTAAAATATAGTTTTTTTTTCCTTTCTTTTGTGTAATCTGAAGTATGTAAAGCCCTGATGTTACACACTCCAGTACAGTAGGTGGCGGTATGAACTTATACACGTTTCATCGCGATCTGCCATTAAATTTAGAGAAGAAAAAGAGGAAGAACCTCCAACTCAATTGCTTTTTGGCTCACACAGCTTTTGACAGGCGTTTGGGATCATGCGCTGCTGTTTATGAACTAAATAACGATAAACGAGCAATTTAGTTGATTAACAGTGTCTGCAAACAATAGGGGTAAGTGTTTTAAAACCATAATCTTGATGCTTTTGCAGTTGTGTTGGTTTTGTTTACCAGGACGCTCCAAATCAGGGCCCTGTTTCATGTCGCTACGTGGGTTACTCAGCTGACCAATTCGTTTGTTGACATTTGTGGATAAACTCAGGATTTTCGGTTTCACGGAGCTACTTCACTGTTTAGCCAGAAATGTACCGAGGCGAGGTACATTATTATTATTATTATTTAGCGACGCTGAAAATATAGGAGTAATATTTAACTGTGTTAGTTAACTTGCTTTATTCATATAGTACAACGTACAGTGCTTCCCGTTTGAAGACAATAGTAAAAGCAAAATGAAACCAACTAGCAGGACACAGGATTACACAGTAAATACAGTATTAAATAATTGGAAAATTCAAACAAGGTAGAGAAGAAAATGAAGAAATAAAATGAGAACCCGACAACCATTATAGCCAAAGAAATGAAAATATAAGTAGCCTAAAGGTAGAGTAGCTGTACTTGGCACGGAAAGTCTGCATTGCATCCAAAAGGCATGTCATGGTGTTCATCAGATTTCCTGGTTTTGCAAGGGTGAACACTATTAAGGAAGGTTTCAATTGCAAGAGGGTTTCGCAATGGTAGTATTTACATGAGCTAATCACTAATAAACTAATGTTTTCATTGTGTTTCCAAATGCCCCGTGAGATTAACCCACTAACTTGCACATTACCTAGTTAAAAATGCAGAATTTCAATAAAGAGGCAATGCGGTATGTTTTTATGTTTAACTTTGACCTGCTGCCAGCTCTTTTTGTAGCTGCTGTCGCATACACTGACAAATAATATAGTTTGATGTTTCAGTGTGTGACAGCAAAGAGCAGAAAGCTTCCTCTCATTTTGGCTGCTGTAGATAGACTACATGGCCAGAAGTATGTGGACACCCGAACATCACACTTGTTCCAAAATCAGGGGCATTAATATGGAGTTGGACCCCTCTTTGCTACTATGACAGACTCCCACTCTTTCCACTTGTTTTGGAACACGCCTGTTGGTCTGATTCATCACTCCAGAGAAAGCGTTTCCACTGCTACAGAGTCCAATGGTGATGTGCTTTACACCACTCAAGTCAACGCTTGGCATACACATTAAGTTTGTGTGTGGACTGCTGGCTATTGGAAAACCCATTTCATGAGGCCTTGATACTAAAAGTTCTTGTGCTGATGTTACTTCCAGAGGCAGTTGGAACTCTAGTGAGGTTGCAGTCGAGACAGATTTTATGTGCTACATGCTTCAGCACTCAGCAGTCCGTTCTGTGAGCTTGTGTGGCCTACCACAGAACGTTTGGGCTCTAGAACGTTACACTTACAATAACAGCACGTACAGTTGATCGGGGGAGCTGTAGCAAGGCTGAAATTTAACAAACTGACCTGTTGGAAAGGTGGCATCCTATGGCAGTGCCATGGTGAAAGTCACTGAGCTCTGCAGTGCGACCCATTTTACTGTCAGTGTTTGTCTATGGGACTTGCATGAATGTATGCTTGATTTTATGTTCCTGTTAGCAATGGGTGTTGCAGAAGTAGCCAAACCGTCTAATTAGAAAGGCTGTCCACATACTTTTTGCACTTACGTTTGTTTTTCTAGTTAGGATTGCTTTCTCTTGAGTTCTTTATTTTAGAGGTGAAATAATATGCCCTCCAGTGTTGACATAATTTCATGATCTACAAGCTCAAAACGTAATTATTTATTCTTTATACCCGGTTATTACTGGTCAGGGTTGCGAGAGGTACTGGAGCCTGTCCCAGCATGCATTGGGCGAGAGACAGGAATACATCGTGGACAGGTTGCCAATCTATTGCAGGGAACTCCAGATATAAGTTTGCTCATTTAGCAGTATCTATCTGAGAGTGGAATTCATTTTAGAGATGGAAAACTTGGTACTGGTCCAACATTACTTCTCTATCAACTGGTCAGTGAAATTACAGCGAGTTAAAGATGTAGCTAAATAAATTAACAACGGCGTTATAGTGTCACTCATCTTGCAGGACTCTTATGGTTGTTCACTAAATTAATCTATGAAACATCTGGAAATCCAGTAAATATGCTGAATAGGGTTCCATCAAATGTATTGTATTTTTAGGCATATAGCAATATTTGAGTTGATTAATTAATTTTCAGCGAGGTAGCCTCATTGACAGTGGCTAAGCGAAATCGATAATGATTCTAAAAATCTTACTTTTTAAAGATTTAATCCCATCTTCTACTGAGACTTTTGTCGTTTATTCAGGGCGTGTCAAATTTTCTGCGGCACTGACCATCCAAAACTTTCACTTAACGTACTCGCCTCATATGGTGGTCAATGCAGGCTAACAACACACAAGCACTTACTACTGGTAGGTTTATTACCTGCTGAGAAGTCTGAGGGGAAATGTTGAGCTCACAGTCATACACTACTGTCTACATATATAACTGAATGCAAGCCCAATATTGTCTACTTAAATGATGGTTGGTCAGGAAGGAGCCAGTCTAAAGCTGCTGTTCACAGTTAACTGTTTAATACATGAAGGCTACATGCCAATGTTTTATTTTTTTATTGATACGTAGTTTTTAAAAACCCTTTGAAGAGTAGGATTTTTGAAATGTTTGTTTTTTCCCCAAAATGTATAAGTCGGTGTTCTAGATCTCTGTTGCTTTCAATTACTAGTTCAGAACATTCTAATCACATAGTTGTGATCTTACACTGGAATAAGTTGTTAAAGGAGTGGAGGATTTCTTTCTTTGAATGGTATCAAATTAGGTGTGGAGAATCATAGAATTTTCCTAGTATTGATATTGACTACCAAGATTTTGGTATCGATTTTTGAATTTCTTTTAGGCAAGTAACTTAGGCAGTGAGAAATCTACCATCTGTGTCTGACTATCCTAAGATTCCTTGGTTAAGGGGAGGCACCACCGTCAAAAACGATGATTTTGGTCCATATGTCAATTTTGTTATTTTCTAATATTTTGCTTCTATAACTTGTGTAGTTTCATAAAATGAACAAACTAAAGGTAAATGATCATTATAAATAGTTTGCCTACTTTAGATGATTATACAACACCATCGTCAAGTACACAAAGCATAAACTGAGCTTATGATAGCATCTTTTATGATTAAATGCCTCCGCAGTATTAAAACTGACCTGGTTGAATCATGTATCGTTAAAAAGTTGTTTCCTGGATCGTACTGCTAGAATGAGCATATGTGGCTATTTCCTTTGCTGTCACTGTGAGGATGCATGAAAGACAAGCAGAACTCTTTGATTTCATTGGCTACTAGCGTTTAAAGGTCCCTTTAACAGGCATTTTCTCAAAACTGTATGTTGCCCTTTGGGTATTCAATTTATCTCAACTTTAACTCAACTTTTAACAATAGATACAGCTGCATAATTTTACATACTGCTTCTTAAATGTTATAGCTAGGGCGTGTCACAGGCTTTTTTGATATGTTTTGTCATTTTCATTTTTATTTTATTTTATCAGTAAAAATAGGTCAAAAAATTTTTTTTTCAGCATATACATATTGTTATAGGAATTTATTTTAAAAAACTGTATTTTGACAAAAGCCTCTGACAAGCCCTAACTATTGAGTTATTGATCACATAAAAAAAAAAAAATCAGGTCAGATTTTACCATGTATTTGTGCCTTTATTCAACTGGTAAAATGTCATTTTGATATGAGTAAAGGAATTTTTTTTCCTATTAAGGGGTGGTGCCTCCCCTTAAAGGGGAATTGCACTTTGTAACACTTCTGCTTCTCATGACTGATGAATGTGTCGCCCTTCGTTTTTAAATTAATTATTTCATTTTAAGTGTCTAACGTTAGAAAGAAAGATCTATTTCTTTTTTTAGCGTAACTCCACATAGTAGTATGGTTTCCGGTTATTTCTTCTTCATTTTAGTTTCGCGGCAAAACCGAGAAGAGGCGAAGCAAAACATTCCGTTAACTTAGCGTTGAAATCGAACAAACTAACGTTCTTTTGTTTGATGCGATATAAGACCAATAATAATGAGGTGCATTGTACCCGGTTGTTATAATACCCCCATTAAACTTGCCTTGAAAGCACATGTTCATAGTTGTCCACACGATGCACCTTTGTGCCAGACATGGCTGGATGTAATCAGACACCCCAACATAACAGCCGAAGAAGTTCGCAAACGAGGACTTTAAAACGTAATGCTCAATGGACTTAATGCAGCAGGACTTAAAAACCACTTTGAAGCCACCGATTACCAAGTCGACCGTCTGAAGCCTGGAGCTGTACCCACTGTTTTCCCATCGTTGGTCGAACCGCTAGAGGTAGGTACTATGCGGGCTGGCTAATGCTATCGTGTCTGTCTGTGATACATAGGATGTCTACAACCAGTTGCCTTTTGTCCTGGGAATAGCCTGTGGTTCCTAAATCTCGGCCCGCTCCTGACTCGCTCTCGCTCGATCAGCCTGCAAATTAGCCAGCTCTTCTTCTGTGTATTCCGGCTCGAATCGATAGGGCACAACAATCCCCTTCATCCTTCGTCCTCAGACATTTTCGGTTTCGCTAGCTAGTAGTAATAAACACTATTTCTACCATAGACACATATATGTATATATGTCTATGATTTTTACGACCAACCTAATGTTATTGTCTGCAGGTACGCCCACATCAGAAGTCGCACAATGATATGCATCCTTGAGTTCAACACTGAAATGCCTGGGTCTACTTCTTGCATTTGTATAGGAAAACAACAAAGCAGCGTAAATATTAACATAATGAAATAACTCATTGAATAGTGATGGGCAACACATTCATTAGAAGGACAATATCAGTCATGAGAAGCAGAAGTGTTATAAAGTGCAATTCCCCTTTACTACACTACAGCCTTGACATCTAGCTGGTCAAGACTCTTACACTGACTGCAGTGACCATTTGGCACATTTACTTGGTTTATTAGTCCCAGTACTTCCTTATGACATTCCTATACACCATAAGAGTTGCTACCCATACTAGATTTTCCAGAATTGTTTCGAATTCTGGTCAGGCATCTGAAGGACGGCAGAATGTAAAGAATGTGTCAGCTGCTGCAGTAGGACCTGTTTGGTTAGGACTAAATCCCTTTCCCTGTTTCTCTCCAGGAGCTGCAGTTCTGAACACCTTTGAGCAGTAGTATGATCCAGACTGGAGTCGGGTCTGAAACAGGACACTGAGACAACACTACCAGAGCTCACTGAGCAGCACAGGATCGGACAGAAAAAAGGATTCAGTGGGCTGGAGTCTGTCCACATGGCAGAGTCAGAGACAGAGTGTGCTGCAGCAGGACTCAACACACTGGAGTGTGTTACAGCACACAGCGGGGTCAGTGATGTACACCATACACACACATCACTGATTAAAACAGAACCTGATCTGGGCTCCACCCACACTGGGGATCTTAAGACTGAGAGCCTAGACAGTACAGAGCTGGGATATGTAACCCATCTGCATCCTGACCAAATCAAAACAGAGACTGATGATGGAGGATATCTTAAGGCAGAACACTTCAGTGACTTGCAGGATTTTAATTTTAAGTCTGATAAAATGAAGTGTGAGTACAATGAAAGTTTAGTGAGTGATCTCACAAATTCTGCGATGAATGGAGCTGGTTCCTTTCAAAACAAGATAATTCACAGGAATAAATGTGAAATTAATACAGATGATAAGCCGTACAAGTGTATGCAGTGTGAGAAGCGTTTTCGTGCAAAAGCTGATTTAAAAACACACCTGAGAATTCATACAGGTGAAAAACCCTACAGATGTTTTGAATGCAAGAAGTGCTTTTCCCAACTAGGTCATTTAATTTCTCACCGGAGAGTTCATACAGGTGAAAAGCCCTACAATTGTAATCAGTGTGGGAAGTGTTTTTCCAAAATGACTAATTTAAGTACCCACTTGAAAATTCATACAGGCGAAAAACCATATAAATGTACGCACTGTGGGAAGTGTTTTTCCCGCATATCTAATTTAAGATGCCACCTGGGTTCTCATACAGGTGAAAAGCCATACAAGTGTTCTTGTTGTGAGAAGTGCTTTACCAGATTATGTCATTTAAATCGCCACCAGAGAAGTCATACAGGTAATCCCTACAATTGTTATCGGTGTGAGAAGTGCTTTTCCACGAAAAAACTTTTATATGTACATCAGAGAAGTCATACAAGTGAAAAGTGTACTCAGTGTGGGAAGTGTTTCGGAACAAATTCAGCTTTAATTAGACACCTGAGAATTCATACAGGTGAAAAGCCCTACACGTGCATTCACTGTGGGAAGTGCTTTTCTCAAAGAGCTCATTTATGTGGCCACATGAAAATTCATGCAGGTGAAAAGCCTTCCGTACACATTTAGTTTTTCATTTAGAAAATAAATAAATAACTATTTTAAATGACTGCCGAAAAGTTTGTACAGGTGGGAGATTCTTGTGGGAAGTATTTTATGAAAGCCTACTTTGTGATCTGGGCTATTTTGTGTAGGAAGTGTTTCTGGTGTTCATCCAATGTAAAATAACACCTGAAAATTTATTCAAAAACCCCTTCTTATCTTTTCATTAAAACTCCAGACAATTCTTACAAATGAAAAGGCATTGACATGTACTCAGTGGAACGTTTGTCAGTCTTGCATCATTTAAATCTGTTATATTTTTGCCAAAAATGCTTGAAAGGTTGTATAATTTTACCCCATTGGACAAATTGTAAATGTGAGAAGTCATGAGCTCAGTGGTTCTTTATGTTCATTTCAACACCAGAAAATTCCATCAGAAACTAGTTGTGAGTAACCCATATGGAAAGTATGCTGACTATTGTAAATTGTAGACTTCAGACAGTATGTTTTTTTCAGAGATAGCAGTTGAGGGCCATTGTTTCACAGTTTTATTTACTGTTGTATATGAAATGTTTATTAAATAATTTTGCACTGACTGTACACTTACCAAGGCCTTTATGACGTGTTCATTTCTGGGTTCTCCTTTCTAGGCCTGTGTGTAAATGTAGTTTAATTAATGTTGCTCATAATGCATAACACTAATTGTGCAAGAACGAAATTTGAGTCATTAGGTGTGAACTGTTGTAATTATTTTGAACATTTTCAATTTGTCTGAATGTGAAGTTTTTCATCTTTAAAGAATGTCATAGATATCTGAACTAAATAAAAAGTTGTGACAAACATGTAATTAATGGTGTACGTGTGGTGGCTAAAACATACAAGACAGAAAATCCAGGTGAAACTAGGGGTGTGAACCTCCGGGTATCACTGATAGAAAACGATTTTGATTCTTGAGGCAACGTAATTTGGCAATATGACAAAAATTGCTACGATACTGTCCAGAACTATCTAATGTAGTAGGAAGCACTCTTTTCATAATCCTGCTAACACAATTCTGTTACAATGTACAGATATGAACAAAATGAGGGTGAGAGTGCTAGAACTTACTGACAGGTTTAACAGAAGGGAAAATGGCACCAGCATGAGTGATGATTGCGTCCAATTGGAAACATAAACAATGATGTTGGCAGTGTTTCTAGAGAACAAGCCGCCATAAGATTATTGACATAAATGTTTTGCTATGATTCGTAAAGATACAGATCAATTTTACATATTGTATCGACTGGATTGGATTGTTGCCTTTTGAACCAATACATTGATCCTGATCGAATTTATGATTGTGAGAGGCAATTATGATTTTAAAAAATGACTGCATACAAGACGGACATGCGTATAGAGTGAGCACCATAATTCATTGGACAGTGACACATTTTTTGGTATTTTGGTTCTGTACTCTAGCACTTTGAGTTTGAAAGGATACAATGCCAATGAGGTTGAAGTGCAGACTGTCAGCTTTAATTTGAGTGTATTTTCATACATATCTGATGGACTGTTTCGAAATTATAGAATCTTTTGTCCATAGTCCCCCACATTTTCGGGCATCAAAAAATATTGGACATTTTAACATAATGTAGAATAAAGTAATCATTTTAAATATTTGGCTGCATGTGCTTTGCATGCAATGCCTGCTTGAAGTCTGCTTCGCATCGACATCACCTGACACTGGGTATCTTCCCTGGTGATGCTCTGCCAGGCCTGTACTGCAGCCATCTTCAGTTCCTGCTTGTTTCGGGGACTTTTTGCCTTCGGTCTCCTCTTCAGCATGTAAAATACATGTTCAATTGGATTCACATCCGGTGATTGACTCGGCCAGTCAAGGATTTTCCACTTTTTGGCCAAAAACCCCTTTGTTGCTCTAGCAGTATGTTTCGGGTCATTGTCTTGTTGCATGATGCCGTCCAATGAGTTTGTAGGCATTTGGTTTTATCTGAGCAGATAAAATATTTCTGTGGACTTCAGAATTCGTTGTCTACTCTGCGGTGCATCAATGCTCGTGAGACAGTGGCCTGTTCAACTGGCAGCTACAGGCCAAGCATAACACCCTCCATCATTCACGGATGAGGTGGTATGCTTGGATCATGGTATTTCGTTTTTTCTCCACACTTCCTCTTTCATCATCCGTACTGTTATCTTTGTCTATCTGTAAGGAAGCAAGATGTGGGGTGAACATGAATATGGAAAATGTGATCAAGATGCAAAAATCAAATGTTGCACCTGTGGCGGTGAACACAGTGCTGCTTTTGGAGGATCTCCTGTTCAAAGGCAAGCTAGAGAGGTGCAGAAATATAAAGTAACAAACCAGGTATCTTATGCTGAAGCAGTTAAAAAAGTGAAGGAAAGCAAGCTAGCCAGATTCAGAGTAACAAGTGGTGAATAGCGCAAGAGAGTTTGAGAATAGATGACCAATAGAGGTTCCGTCTCCCACCCCAAGTCAGAGACAAACAGAAATATTGTAAAGCGCTTTGGATAAAAGCGCTATATAAATGCAGTCCATTTACCATTTACCAAATAAATCCAAGTATAAATGAGATTAATGAGGACACATTGATTGTGGATAAAATCAGCTTTGTTGCGTCCATCTGTAAGACTGTGAATGTGGCAATGCAATAAAAGAAACAAAGTGACAGAATCATGACAATTGTAGAGGCAGCTATAGAGATATTGGGGATTGAAGAAGTTAAGGTTGATCTGATTCATGGGATGTTGAACCCTTCTAATTATGATGGGCTGTCTCAAGGTGATTAGTTTCCTCACAGTATTTAATATCCTCCAATGGAATGCCAGAAGTTTAATTGCGAATAGACAAGAGTTCAAGAAGGTTGTAGGCTGATCTGGAAGCTGTACCTGATGCTATTTGTATACAAGAAACATGGTTATGACCACACTTGGGCTTTGTCATGTCAGGTTACGGCTCTGTTAGATGTGACAGAATTGGAAAACAAGGTGGAGGATGTGTAACATTCATTAAGGATACTTTAGCATATAGAAGAGTAGATGTTCCAAGTGAGTATGAATGTATAGTGATAGAAATGTGTAGCCCCAGAGGAGATCTCAAATTAGTAAATTTGTATAATCCTTGTAAGAAGTTGTCAATGCAAATATTTCATGAGATCTCATAAAGTGTTGATAGAAGAGAAATATGGTGTTTAGATTGTATTGCTCGCAATACTCTATGGGGCAGTGAACATACTGACACAAATGGAGAAGTAGTTGAAAAACTATTTGAGGAGAGATCACTTACTTGTCTCAATGATGGAAGAAGTATCAGGGTGTATGTTACAAGAAATTCAGTTTCATGCCTAGATCTTACCTTAGTCTCTGGAAATATGAGTAATTCATGTGAAAGAATGTAAAGAATGAATCTAACATAGGGAGTGATCACTTTCCGATATTATGCTCTATGAATTTTGATATGTATGTTCAGGAAGGTAACGTAATTGAAAGATTGTGTTTTCCTATAGCTGACGGAATATTTAGAGAATGTTGTATTGAGTACACTGAACGAATATCTATAGAGGGTGATATAGATAACTGTACAGGAGCAGTGACTTCCATGATTATTAGTGCTGCATCAATATGCATTCCTAAGAGCACAGTGAATGGGAAAAAGAAAATGGTTCCACGGTGGAATGATGAATGTAAAAATGCTATAAAAGAGAGAAATCATGCATTCAGAATATTAAGAAATCATTTGAGTCAATATAATCTGATTATCAAAGGAAGAGAGCTGTGGCACGGAAAATTATTAAGTCATCCCTGGAGAATGCATGGAGGCAATTCTGCTCCTCCATTAGCAGAGGAATATAATTGGGTAACATTTGGTCAGTGATTAAAAAGATGAGTGGGAAAAGAAAATCTGTAAAAACCCCTGTGCTTATGAATCCATGTGGAAAGAAGGACTTTTGATTAAAATGCATAAAATGGGTATTGGCGGAAGGCTATGCAACTGGGCTTTCGATTTCCTGTGTAGTCAGACATTCCATGTTAAAGTTGGAGATGCTGTTTCAGATGATTTTGTTATTTGTAAATGTTATTCCTGAAAGTAGTGCTATTAGCCCTATTCTGTTTAACATTATGATAAATGATATTTTTATGAATGTTGGTAGAGATATTGGGTCATCGCTTTATACAGATGATGGGGCTTGTATGGTCAATGTATGGAAAGGGTAACAGAGTTCAAATATCTAGGGTTATGGTTTGATGAGAAATGTTTTTGGAGAACTCATGTTAAACACATTGAAACAAAATGTAAAAAAGTACTGAATCTCATACAATACAATACAATACAATACAATAAGCTCTTATATAGCGCTCTTCATGAGTACATCCCAGGGCGCTTTACTATAAAAGATAAATAAAAAATAAAAATGAATAAATAAATGAATAAATAAATAACCTAAGACCTCAAAACTAAGAGGAATAGGCACATGAGAATAAGTAAGTCCTAAGATACGATTTAAAAGAACCAATTGTAGCTGCACCTCTGATATGGCTTGGGATTGAATTCCAGAGGCACGGTGCAGCGCAGCTAAAAGCTCTTCCCCCAGCTGTTTTTAATCGGCAACGAGGAACCACTAAAAGTTCAGCAGTAGCTGAACGCAGGGTACGACAGGGAACATAAGGTTCAATCAAATCCTGCAAATATGAAGGTCCAAAGCCATGCAATGCTTTGTAAGTAGTTAGCAACACTTTAAATTCAACCCTGGATTTAACAGGGAGCCAATGCAATGATTTAAGAACAGGAGTGATATGCTCTGAGCGGCGTGTGTGGGTAAGTACTCTGGCTGCTGCATTTTGTCCTAATTGAAGTCGCTGTAACGTAGAGTCTGGTAGGTAAACAAAGCATTGCAATAATCAAGCCTAGACATTATAAAGGCATGAACCAGATGTAGCCATATGCAAAAGAATTAATGATATATTATCTGTATTTACAGCAGAAATAGTTACTATAATCTTAGGATTACAATGGGTAGAAGAGGTCAGGCCTGAGAGAGTAGTCATTTGTTCAGACTCTACTGCAGCACTTAATAGTTTGAATTCAAAATAAACAATAAGAGATGATTTATTGATGGAAATATTTACGATAATTCTGAGAATACAAAGAGTTGGAATTAATGTACAATTTTGTTGGGTTCCTGCTCATGTTGGTGTGGAGAGAAATGAGAAAGCAGATGAAATTGCAAAGAGAGCGTTGAAATTAAATGACGATGAAATAATGAAAGTTCCCTTTGGAAAAGGTGAGGCCAAATCGTTAAAAAGAAAGACAGTGAGGTATTTGTGGCAGAAGAAGTGGGACATAGATGTCAAAGGAAGACACTATTACAGCATACAGAAATCAATTAAGATGAAGGCTTTCAAAGGGAAGTGCAGAAGAGAGGAAGTGGCTTTTTCAAGATTTGGACATGCTGGATTAAATTCAAATCTTTATTTAATGGCAAAGTGTATTTCAAAAAAATGTGATATTTGTAATGTTCCCGAAATTTTCGCGCATGTCATAATGAGGTGTAAATATAATGGTAAATATAATTCAGAGAGGAACACTTTACGTAATAAGATATATGAGCTAGGACGGGGATGGAGTTTGGATTGGATTTTAGGGATGTGGTAGAAAATGTGGGAGTGCTGCAAGGCTCTCTTTATTTTCATTACTGATACAGGATTAGATAGTAAAACATAGTTTTTTGTCCTTTCTTTTGTGTAATCTGAAGTATGTAAAGCCCTGATGTTACACACTCCAGTACAGTAGGTGGCGGTATGCACCTATACACGTTTCTTCGCGAGCCGCATTTAAATTTAGAGAAGAAAAAGAGGAAGAACCTCCAACTCATTTGCTTTTTGCTTCACACAGCTTTTAACAGGCGTTTGGGATCATGCGCTGCTGTTTATGAACTACATAACGATAAACTAACAATTTAGTTTATTAACAGTGTCTGCAAACAATAGGGGTAAGTGTTTTAAAACCATAATCTTGATGCTTTTGCAGTTGTGTTGGTTTTGTTTACCAGGAAGCTCCAAATCAGGGTCCTGTTTCATGTCGCTACCTGGGTTACTCATCTAACCAATTCATTTGTTGACATTTGTGGATAATCTCAGAATTTTTGGTTTCATGGAGCTACTTCTCTGTTTAGCCAGAAATGTACCGAGGCAAGGTACATTATTATTATTATTATTATTATTATTATTATTATTATTATTATTATTATTTAGCGATGCTAAAAATATAGGAGTAATATTTAACTGTGTTAGTTAATTTGCTTTATTCATATAGTACAACGTACAGTGCTTCCCGTTTGAAGACAATAGTAAAAGCAAAATGAAACCAACTAGCAGGACACAGGATTACACAGTAAATACAGTAGTAAATAATTAGAAAATTCAAACAAGGTAGAGAAGAAAATGAAGAAATAAAATGAGAACCAGACAACCATTATAGCCAAAGAAGTGAAAATATAAGTAGCCTAAAGGTAGAGTAGCTGTACTGAGCACGGAAAGTCTGCATTGCATCCAAAAGGCATGTCTAAAACTAATGTTTTCATTGTGTTTCCAAATGCCCCATGAGGTTAACCCACTAACTTGCACATTACCTAGTTAAAAATGCAGAATTTCAATAAAGAGGCAATGCGGTATGTTTTTATGTTTAACCTTGACCTGCTGCCAGCTCTTTTTGTAGCTGCTGTCGCATGCACTGACTAATAATATAGTTTGACGTTTCAGTGTGTGACAGCAAAGAGCAGAAAGCTTCCTCTCATTTTGGCTGCTGTAGATAGACTACATGGCCAGAAGTATGTGGACACCCGAACATCACACTTGTTCCAAAATCATGGGCATTAATATGGAATTGGACCCCTCTTTGCTACTATGATAGCCTCCCACTCTTTCCACTTGTTTTGGAACACGCCTGTTGGTCTGATTCATCACTCCAGAGAAAGCGTTTCCACTGCTACAGAGTCCAATGGTGGTGTGCTTTACACCAATCAAGTCAACGCTTGGCATTACACATTAAGTTTGTGTGTGGCTGCTCGGCTATGGAAACCCATTTCATGAAGCTCTTGACTAAAACAGTTCTTGTGCTGATGTTACTTCCAGAGGCAGTTTGGAACTCGGTAGTGAGTGTTGCAGTCGAGGACAGATTTTTATGTGCTACACGCTTCAGCACTCGGCAGTCCCGTTCTGTGAGCTTGTGTGGCCTACCACAGAACGTTGTGAACGTTACCACTTAACAATAACAGCACGTACAGTTGATCGGGGGAGCTGTAGCAAGGCTGAAATTTAACAAACTGACCTGTTGGGAAGGTGGCATCCTATGGCAGTGCCATGGTAAAAGTCACTGAGCTCTGCAGTGCGACCCATTTTACTGTCAGTGTTTGTCTATGGAACTTGCATGAATGTATGCTTGATTTTATGCTCCTGTTAGCAATGGGTGTTGCTGAAGTAGCCAAACCGTCTAATTAGAAAGGCTGTCCACATACTTTTGGCAGTGTAGTTATATGTTTGTTTTTCTAGTTAGGATTGCTTTCTCTTGAGTTCTTTATTTTAGAGGTGAAATAATATGCCCTCCAGTGTTGACATAATTTCATGATCTACAAGCTCAAAACGCAATTATTTATTCTTTATACCCGGTTATTACTGGTCAGGGTTGCGAGAGGTACTGGAGCCTGTCCCAGCATGCATTGGGCGAGAGACAGGAATACATCGTGGACAGGTTGCCAATCTATTGCAGGGAACTCCAGATATCTGTTTGCTCATTTAGCAGTATCTACTGAATCACACATGAGAGTGGAATTCATTTTAGAGATGGAAAACTTGGTACTGGTCCAATGTTACTTCTCTATCAACTGGTCAGTGAAATTACAGCGAGTTAAAGATGTAGCTAAATAAATTAACAACGGCGCTATAGTGTCACTCATCTTGCAGGACTCTTATGGTTGTTCACTAAATTAATCTATGAAT